>NW_006399810.1:2369056-2370724 GCF_000299155.1 Elephantulus edwardii
GACAGGATGCATTCCTGGCGTACGCCCTTCCCAATTTTGAACCATGCAGTGTTCCCTTGCTCTGTTCTGATGACTGCCTCCTGGTCCAAGTATAGGTTTTGCATTAGCACGATCAAGTGTTCTGGGAATCTCATTCTTCTCGGAGTCAGCCATAGTTTGTTATGATCCACACGGTCAAATGCCTTTGCATAGTCAATGAAACACAGATAGACATTCCTCTGGTATTCCCTGCTTTCAGCTAAGAAAGACATATGGATGTTAATTAATAGGAAGGCAATATGGAACTAGAAGTCGGGATGAATTATTTAACAATAAATTATGTCAGTTCAGGGAAAACAAGTTCTTTTTTCCTTTATTCCTATGCCTTCTCCTGGGCCCTCAACACTCCTTGCCATTCATCCGTAATTTTTTATTACTACATCACAGCTGTGTTGAGACTTTTCTGTTTCAAAGCCCAGAACAACACACCCTCACTTACAACTTCTTTACAGAGATGGAGACATTAGCTTCTGTAATTTTTTTTCAGTCACAAAAACTATATCTTATCAAATGCTCTCCTTTAACCTGAAGTCCACTCTACCTACACCCTTGGTTCTAATTTCTCTAGTGCTTCCATGAATACCTATCGGTATTCTTTCATCTCCAGAATCTTCCATTATCCATGTCTTTATCTTGTTCTCAGTAGGCAAGGGCGGTGTTCTTGCGACCAAATATGTCATAAAACCATCACTTTCTTTCTCATTCCATATACTTTCCAAAATTATAGTCTATATGCACTCCCTTACTGTAACCTCTTGCTATCTGATTTCTAACCATTATAAAAACTGCTATTCTCTTGAGGCACCAGATCTGAAGGTCTTTCCTGCTCCTTCACCTCTGTCTCTCTGTGACATATGGCATCATCTCTCATGGCTTCGTTGACACTCTGTTTAATAGACCCAATGCCAAACTTAATTTTTCTCCCAAAACATTTAATGGTATTACTATTCTCTCTGAGTTTGGCTAAAAATTTTGATTGTTATGAAAGTTTCTCATCTTCTAAAATGTAATAATTTTTCCAATTTCCAAAATCAAGCCTTTTTACTGTGTACTGGGTAGAATCAGTCTGTCTTCTTTCTGTATCCCCACTGCCACCATCCTGTAGTAATTCTCACTGAGACTATAACTGTGGCACAGATTGTGAGAAGGGTAGAGCAAGGTTTCGATCTGTTGTTTCTGAAGTGTAGCGAGCCTCACGGTTCCTAACTGTGCAGCTGTCTAATCTCTCAGACTTCAGTCTCTTCTCCTGTCTGTGCACACAGCTGCTAATGCCAGTTTCCCCAAAGGATTAACTTTCTCATGCTCATCAGCGAATTAAAGTCTGTCCTTATCCTGCACTGCATACAAGGCATGTGTGTGTGTGCGTGTGTGTGTGTGTGTGTGTGTTCATTCTACTATCAGAACCACTTACTGAGCTTTTTAATCAGTGAACTGAGGAGTGATGGTAACATCTCTTAACTGTCAGTCAAGGGGGGAATCTCGTTCATGTCAAGATGCTGAATTCATACTTCGAGGTTACACGATGTTCTGAAACCCTTCTGATTCAGCTGCTCATACCGGAGAGAACGGACTTTCACTCAGAAAATGTTGATTTCTGTGTGTGTGTGTGTGTGTGTGTGTGTGTGTGTG
>NW_006399810.1:2371698-2383937 GCF_000299155.1 Elephantulus edwardii
CCATTCATTCATTGTTGCATTTTTCTCCCTGCCCACCACTCCCCCCCCACCCAGTACACTCATCTCTTTGAAAAGTTCCCCCATTGTTTTACAATCTCCAGGTCCACGCCACTGTGCAGCCTTCATTCTGGACTCCTGTCATGACAGTAATACCTAATCTCATATCCCTTTTAAACAGTTTTCTCCCTCATCTGTTTCAATGCAGTATACATTATTTATCTTTCTCTGTCTCTCCCCAACCCCAATGTCAGTCCTGTTTTACAACAGTGGCACTATGCAGTATTTGTCCCTTTGTGACTGAGATATTTCACTCAGCATAATGTCCTCTAGGGTCACCCATTTTTAATAATATTGCATGAGTTCTTTGTTTTTCAGTGCAGCGTAGTATTCCCTTGTGTGAATATCCCACAGCTTCTCTATCCATTCGTTTGTTGATGGCACTTAGGCTGTTTCCAACTCCTTGCTATCGTGAACAAAGCTGCAATAAACATGGGTGTGCAGAATTAAGACCACTTCTAAACCACGGAGACTTTATGAGATTAACGTCTGGTATCATCATGGTGTTTGCACTCGGTGTGTGAGAGGAAATGCACAAATCTCAGTCAGTGTAGGAACAGATCCTAAGAAATCCCACATCCCACTCGAGGGCTTCCGGGCTTGGGGGGAGATGGCTGCTCTGGATGAATGTGAGCTCTCGCGTCACTATTCAAATGTCTGAAATGTTGCCTCACATGGACCTGACTACCGATGTGCATCCCTCCCTTCTCTCAGATAGCCACGGACATGTTGACCCCGCTCTGCGGCCACTCTGGGATTTGGCCTACCTCGGCAGCTCCTACGTGATGTGGGAGAAGACCACCCGGTCTTTGTATTACTACATGATCCAGCTCAGCAGCGTGAGGCAGTGGGTAAGAAACACTGGAAATTTACTGGTTCCGCAGGCATCCGTGTGTTCTTAGAAGGAATGAAATCTTCGTTTGACGACGAGGCACTTAATTGCATTTCATTCATTCAGCAAACTTGAGAGCGCCTGTTATGATCCAGATGTTGCTTCAGAGACTGAGGGTGCAAGCAGTGAACAGACTCACAGCGTTGCCGCCCTCACTGAAATGAATTCAATAAATAAGTAAACATGTCCTGAGTGCTGGGAAGTGCTACAGAGAAAAAGAAAGGAGGGCGAAGGGAACACTGGAATATAGCTGTTATTTGTATAGTGAAAAAGCCAGGCCCCTCGCATTCGGGCAGCCTAACACGGGAGCAGAGGCCAAGGAGAATGAAGAGGGAGCTGAGCTTCCACAAGGAAGGAGACTTCTAGGCAGAGAAGTGCTAAGGCAGGAATGTGGCTGCTCCTCGGAGAAATGGCAGTGAGGCGAGTGTGGAGAGTGCACAAGGGCAGTGAGCCAGGATGCAGTCTCAGAGAGGGCGAGGGGAGGGGCTGGCTGGGCCAGGCGTGCTGGGCCTTCGCGTGCTGGGCCTTCACGAAGAGAACTTGAGTTACTCTCTGACATGAAGCCATCAGAAGGTTCTGGGCAGAGGCGTGACCTGATCTGGTGAATAGGGCCGTTCTGGCTGCCCTTTGGAGAAGCCAGTGTAGGAAGACAAGGAAGGGCAGGCCTGAGGAGACTGAGGGGAGACATCGTGGTTGCTTGGACCAGGGTGGGAGCAGTGGACGTGGAGAGAAGTGTTTGGATTTTCCCCATATTTTGAAAGTAGACCAACAGTATTATTTCATGGGTAGCAGGAGTGGCATCGCGTCCTAAACTATGAACTTTGATGTTGATAATTGTAGAGGTGCTTCAGGCCTTTTGTTCATAGGGTCGCTATGAGTTGTGCTCGACTCAAAGGCAATCATCATCAACAACAACAATTTTAATAAATATGTTGTTGTTTGTTGTTGTGTGCCATCAAATCAGAACTGACCCATAGCTGACCCTCCAGCAGGTTTTCAGAGGCAGTTAATTGCATGGGAGAAGATTGCTCATTCTTCTCCCCAGAGCAGCTGGTGGATTTGAACTGTGCACCTTTGAGGTTGCAGCAAAGCTTCTTAGCACTAGGCTCCAGAGCTCATAATAATGGGAGGGGGGGGATTATAAAACAAAGAGACAAGGATGACTGAGGATTTGGCCTCAAGAACTAAAAAGATGGGGTTTCCATTTCCTGACCTGGTGAGGACTATAGAAATTCTGAACAGGTTTTAGTGGAAATCAGTCAGCCTTGACTTGACATCTGTTTTATCTAAAGCAGAGAATTTTCATCGTCGTGTGTATCTGAGCACCTGAAGCTCATGTTGTTGTTGTTGTTATGTGCCGTGTCATGTGACTCATAGCTGACCCTCCAGCAGGTTTTCAGAGGCTCTGACGCCAGGGGAGGGGATTGCCCATCTCTCCTGAGGGCCTCCTGGTGGACCCAGAGCACCTGCCTTTTGGCTGGCAATGCATCTTCTTACCACTGAACCACCAGAGCTCCCTTGTAGATGATGCTTAAAGCTGCGTGTCAGAATGACTGACTTTAGATAAAAGATGTTATTTAAGGCTTGAGTCCTGGAAGATGTCTCACTTTAGAGGTTAGAGATGAGGGAAAAGAAAGAGTTTCATGAGTAAGAACTGATTGTAAAAGATACTCCTGAAAATTCTAGTTGAGGACTGAGAATTGAGTGTTTAAATTAGCATTTGGAGACCACCGGACACCTTACCAAGAGCTGGTCACTGTCCCAGTGGGACAAAGCCTCAGGAGGAAGGGTGGGAGGAGTGAACGTTCCAGGCCTCTCAAGGAATTCCATATGAAAGGGAATGAAGACAATAAAGGAAGAAGAGACTGCAGCTGAAGGGGGTTGGGGTGGAGGATGGAGTTTTTTTTTCTTTAGCACTTTTAAATTGGGACATTTATATATTGGTGAGAAAAATTCCGTTGAGAGGGCAAGGTAGGGATTACAGGCAAGAGAAAGAATTGTTGGAGTTTGTAGAAGGGAGAAAAAGATATACAGGTGTTGTTTCTAGGAGTGTGGAGTAAAATGGTAAGCTCCCCTAGAGGGAGAGGGCAGTGGCCCAGATGCTGAGAAGGGGTAGATGTCATGGCGGGAACTCTGAAAGGTCCGGCCTCACTGCTTCTGATTGGGCAGAGAAGGAGTTGGCAGGCCCCACTGCAAGGTGGCCTTCACTGCCTGCCTTATAAGTAAGTGGCTTGTAGGAGACTGATATTCTAAACCAAATAGAGATATTTCTTTTTTCCCCTCTTTCATTTTTTTACTAGCAAAGCATCCTTGCCAAAAATGAAATAAAAAGGAACTTGGTTTTCTCGGTTGTAAAATTTACAGAAATCAAAGCCTGAGGGGGAGTAGATGATCTTCCTCTATAAATAGCTGATGTGTTGATTGTAGCAATGGTGTAGAACTCTGGAAGAATATGGGTTTGCAGTCAGCTATAACTTCAAGTTACCTCCCCTGTAGGCCCAGCTCAGGAGACACATCAGCGTCAGTTGGGATTACAGGAGAGTGTTGTACAAAGCCAACTCTTGGGCCATAACAGCCACTCTGGAAATGCTGGCTGCCCCTGTCCGCCTTACTGCCTGATGTAACAGGACGGACATACTAGCTCAAAGGATATACATACTCTCTTGAGCGGCAGCCCAAAGGCAGGTGGTTCAAGTCCATCAGCTGCTCCATCGGAGAAAGATGGGCAAGCTCCCTCCGTGCAGTTTAACAGCCTCTGAAAACCTACTGGGAAGTCAGCCATGAGTTGATTCTGACTTGACAACATGAGGTGGTGCTGCGAGATGTCCAAGGTTGTTCAAAGATTCTCTGGGTCTCCACAGACCTCAGCCTCCACCAAAACCGATAAATATTAAGAGAAAAGGTTAACACAGAGATATCCAGCTGGGTTTCCATATGGCACAGTGACAAAGCAGAAATAACCATCTGTGACTTTGGGTAATGCCAGAGGAAGAGAGACTGAGATTAAAGTCGCAGGAGGAGAGTGAAGGCACTCTTCAGAGCAAATCCACACAGCATACCAAGACCCAGCCCGCTGCCAAGCAGTCATTTCCAGTTCAAGGCAACCCTCCATTCAATGGGACGAGGGCCCATCCTTCTCTCTTGGAGTGGCTAGTGGGATTGAACTGCATACCTCTTGATTAGTAGTCCAACACTTTCCCCACTGTACCACCAAACCACTCCCTTCCGGTTGATTCTGACTTGGTGACCCTCCGCTGGGCTTCATGGCAGGAGACTGCTCATCTCTCTACCTCGGGGGATGGCCTTTTGGTTATGAGCTCAACACCCATGACCCCTAGCTTGAGCTCCATTTATGAACCTCCCAAAGCCCGAGTGAATATAAACTGATAATTACGCTTTCTTCCCCCTTCCTCTAGAAAACCAATGGGGATGCAATTGATTTCGATTACACTGTTCTACTTCACGAATTCTCAACACAGGTAAGATACGAAATTGTAAACGGGCCTGTTTTTATTAGAAATCTCTACAGACTCTAATACCATTATTTATTTCACAGGAAATCATTCCCTGTCATATCCACTTGGTGTGGTACCCTGGGAAACCACTCAAGGTGAAGTACCAATGCCAAGAGCTGCAGACACCGGAAGGCTCTGGAAATGAAGAAGGATCTACCATGGCACTGACAGACCCCAGCAAGTCCTCAAAAGAAAAAGGGTCCTCTTAGTCCAAATCCTGACTGAAATATCTGTACTCAGCAGCTTCAGTCAGCATTCTAGTAAAAGGGCTAAGATATGATTGGCGGACCTCCAGAAGCCCTGTGATTATAATACTAAAAAATGTTGCCTAGTTTTGCTTTTCAGTTGGTTTAGTTTTTAACTTTGGAAACATGTATATTAAACTTGGCTCCAAATAGGGTCAGAAAGTTACACAGAGCTCCAGCTGTAGAAGATAAAATGAGTCAGTGCTACAACTAATCAGAATATGTATTTTTTTTAAATTGAGGGTCTCATTTTCAAATATACATGTCCCATTATTTTGATCATAGTTTTATTAAAAATAAATTACCTCTACCTAGATGTAAATAAATGTATTTTCAACAAAAGCAAATTATAAGGGAAAATAAATGTGTTTAAAAAGAATTCCACTATTTTTTTTGGAGGGAGAGATTGGGGTTTTTTTTTTGGTTGTGTACCGATGGATGGTGAAGAGATTGAGAGTGTTCACAGCTTTAGTCTGCTTGGTTCCGCAGTCAACACTCTTGGCACTAGCAGCTAGGAAATTAAAAGATGTATTGCGATGAGAAAGTCTGCTGTTAGGGACCTCTCCAAAGTACTGAAAAGCAATGGTGTCACTCTGGAGACTAAGGTGTGTCTGATACAGGCCATGGTCTTTGCAATCACTTGTTATGCATCAGAGAATTGGACAATGACTAGGGAGGATAGGAGAATTGATGCCTTTGAGCTGTGGTGCTGGAGAAGAGTATTGAATGTACCCTGGCCCGCCAAGAAGACAACAGATTCATCCTGGAGAGGGTTAAACGGGACTGCTTCTGGAGGCAAGGATTCTGGGGCTTCGTCTGACATACTTTGGACATGTTGTGAGGAAGTCCTTGGAGAGGGACATCATACTTGGTAGGGTGGAGGGACAGCACAGGAGGGGAAGACCCTCTATGAGGTGGATTGACTCAGTTACTGGGGTAATTGAGATGGGAGTGTCAGAGACAGTGAGACTGGCACAGGACAGAGCAGGGTTTAGGTCTGTTGTACATAGGGTTGCTATGAGTTGCAAGTGACTTGACGGCACATAACACCACCACCACCACCGTTGAATTCCATCCAACTGGCACAGGAGGAGGATAGCCCTTCCTTCTCCAGGAGAGCATCTGGTGGATATGAACCGCCTTCAGAATTGCAATGCAGCTTCTTGCCACTAGGCCATAACAGAGCTCCCTGAATTCTACTATTTTTTATGACTTAAAACAAGCATTCCTTTTTAATTTGGAATCTGCTTTTAAATAAATGTTTGTTGTTATTGATTGCCATCAAGTCAAGTACAACTCATAGTGACTATGAACATAGGACCCAATGGCTTTCCATAATTGTCATTGTTTCTCCAAGTTTCTAGAGTTTCCAGAGGCATGTGGTTTAGAAAGTGGATGCCACTCCTGCTTCCAAACATGTTTTACATCGGAGCTCCCCCAAACACTGTCCGCAGTTGATACCCCAGTGGCACAAGGTTCAGCATCACAGCAAACCCAGATTATCTCAGTACAGCAAACTGATGAAGAGTGACGTACAAAGTAAAAGAATATTCCTCCAAATAAAACACTCGTCTCACTTAGCAGTGCTTAAGTGTCATCAGGTCGAATACAACTCATAGTGACCTTATGAACAAAAGACCTGAACTCTGTTCTCTAATTAACGTAATTTCTGTATGATTATAGAGTTTATGGAGTTTCCAGAAACATCTGTTTTAGAAACAGAATGCCACTCCTGCTTCTAACCTTAATCAATCTGGAAGCTCCTCCAAACATTGTCCGTGATGTGTAACCATAACAGTATTTGACACGACTATGACAGAGTGTTCAGCATCACAGCAACTCCAAGTTATTCACTACAGCAAATAGACAAACGACTGCTGTACCACTTAAAGAATGTTCAAAAATTAATAACCATGGACTCAGCCCCTCACTACCGTTTTAAAGACACACCTTTGAGCAGGCCTTCACCCTTAGGTCCTTGTTAGCCAATAGGGGACAAAGGCCCACTGACACTCACTTGTAGAGAGAAAATAACAGTATCACCAAAACCATAAAGGTCATAAGAGGCAAAATGGGACCAAGCTTTGAAGGTCCAGCCTATGGGTTTGTTTTGTTTGCCGTTGTGTACTACAGAGTTGGAAGTGACCCACAGCTGACCCTCCATAGACTGGCAGAAACAGCCAGGAATGCATAACGCGGAGAGGATAACATCAATGAATGGGCTATCCTAATGATAAAGTTCCTAGGTGCATCAAAAACCTTTTACCAATGTTGTTGTTGTTGTTATAAGGGTGGGGGAAAAGGCCTACTGACTGGGGGGAAAAATATCTGACAAGGATCTCATAGCAGAAACTTACAAGATACTACAGGGCCTCCACAAGAAAAAGACAGATAACCCAATTACAAAATGTACAAAAGTGAAGGAAAGACTTCACAGAGGAAGGCGTTCAGATAGCCAGACACATGACGAAATGCTCAAAATCACTGCCAGTCAGAGAGATGCAAATCACAACCACAATAAATGCCATCGCTCCCCAGTGGCAGAGTTTAATAGGACAGCAAGCAATACATGTTGGAGAGGATGCAGAGAGATTTGAACTCTCATACGTCGTCGTAAATTGGTGCTCGCTGGAAAAGAGTTTGGGGTTTTTTCAAAAAGCTGAATACAAGGGGAGAGGGTTGGGAGGAGAGAAAAGTGCAACAATGGATGAATGGAAAAAAAAAAAAACAAACCCAACCAACAACTTAATTTTTTAAAAAAAAGCTGAATATAGAAATTCTACAGTACCCAGTTATTCCCAGCTAAGAATATACCCAGAGGAAAATAGAACTGCGGCACAAACAGATTGTACAAGATGCATTGATTTTTACTCCAACCAGGTCTCCCACATGAAGGTTGAAAATGGTACCAGTGTTACAAAAAACCTTGCACTGCCCCGGCAGAACATCTTCCGTGTTCTTGCTTTCTCTTTTCCTCTCCGAAGGAACTGCCTTCTGCTATTGCTCTACATTTCTAAGTATTAAGTTGTGTTTGTAGAGATTGGTATACATGCACAGAAGTTGTGCTAAACTGGAGTGAACGGAAAACTTAGTCTTCCTTAAATCTTATAAAGGATACAAAATGTCTCATCAGATAAAGTGGAGTGCTTGTGAACATGTATTAAATGGAGCAAAAATGCAACTGAGTGTATAAAATATTTAGTTTTCGCTTTTAAGTACACTAGCCCCTGTAATGCCCTAAGTAACTTCTAAAATCACACACAGTAGGTATCATAAAAAAAAATTCAGTGAAGTACCTCCCCAAGGCAGGAAAAATGTAGGAATTATAAATGTCATTTCTCTCTAAAACTTGGAACACTCAGATGAGTGGCTGGAAATCTTCTGCCAGGGTCTTTAGCCAGTCACTGGCTTTAAGTTAATAGGTTTAAACCCCATCGAAGTATTATTGTTAAATAACATTGGCAGACAACTAGACAGACAAGTTTCTACTAAAGAGAAAAGTTCTGAAGGTGTGAATTCTGATAAAAGATCGATAATACCATTACTTCTTTTTTTAAAATTTTATTTTATTAATTTTAATGAACATTTATAGAGATTTTGGATTTCCAATCATTCATTGTGGCATTTTTCTCCCTGTCTACTCCTCCCCCACTCCAATTTGCTATTATCTTTGAAAAGGAAAAGAAAAATTCTTTCATTAGTATACAAATATACCTCGCTCCCCACCCTGAGTACACTCCACTAGGCAACCTTCATTCTGGACTCTTGTCATAACCATAATACCCTATCATATATCGCTTTTAAACTGTTCTCTCCCTCATCTGTTTCAATGCAGTATACATAATTCATCCAATTTTTCTCAGTCTCACCCCAATCCTAATGTCAGTCCCATCCTACAACAGTGGCACTATGGACATTATGCTGAGTGAAATATCTGTCACAACAGGACAGATACCTGCATACTATTACTTTTTAACAGACCTAGTTTTATCATTTGTTCTTTTAACCCCTCAATCCTTTGCATTTCTCAACATCTACTCGATTTCATGAGCTTGGAAACTGTCATCTAAAGGAAACATCTCAAATTTGACACCTTACCCGTGTGAAAATGCAGTGAAATACTCCAACTAAAATATCAAAGGAACAGTACAGAGATGAAATCATGCCAAAAGCAAGTGAAACACCTCTAACTGACGCACCCTAAATCATAATAAAGCTGCAGAGACCATATTCAAAGTCAGCCTTTTGTGGTTCTTTACAATTCATTGAGTCAGAACTGACTCATAGCTAATCCTCCTGCAGGTTTTCAGAGGCGGTAAATGACGCAGGAGGTTGTCCACCTCTCTCCCGAGGAGTGACTGGTGGGTTTGAACCGCGTGCCTTCTTGCTGGCAGCACACTCTTCACCAGGAAGCCTTCGGAGCTTCCCCTGCTGCTCAGCCTTCTAGTACGTGCATTTTAAAGGCTGCAGGGGCCCTTTACCGGCTGTTTGCGCTTCCCAGAGGCTCCGCTTCTTCAACGTCCTCATAAAAGCATTTTAATGGTGCAATTAGGCTCACAAAAGCAGGAAAGAACTCTTAAGAGCAATCCTTTAACATGTCCATCCCAGCATAACAGATTATGAAGGGGGTATATGTAGACAACACACAAACATAATTGCCTGCCTTATAAATTTAACACAAAAAGTTAAAATAACTACAAATTTCTTAATAACATAATTAGAGTATCTTTTCCTAGCGCAAACTTGAAAATCGCTGACTTCATTTCACTAACGTTGATTTCAGTCAACAGCGAAAAATGACCTCATCTTCCTTGAGATGCAAGCTCTTTGAGTTCCTAAGCTTTCTTTTTTCCTAAGTCTAAAGTTCTTCTAATCACTTTGAGTCACTGTCATACAACCACACAGTCTTTTCTTTTTTAATTTCTAGACAACTATCAGAATGTCAAGACAAACTAATACTAGGATTTTGTCTGCATTCCATTTAATTCTATTCATAGTTTCATTTATTCGCCCAAACCTGAATTATGACTTGGAGGTGTTAAACAGGTTCTTTTCAAAGTCTGTTGGAAACTCTTGTGTATTTGGCACTTGGATACTGGTGCTTATTACACCAGTTTCTCTTGGCCTAGAACATCCTGTGACCCACCTATTCAGCCAAAGTGCTCTGACCATCTAGAACTTGCTTGGCCCTTACTAGAAGGAATAAATGAATGCTTATAAAAAAAATCTTTTCTGAACTTCAGTTTCAGGGTCATGTCTTAGGAGCCACATCAAGCAACAACTGATACTCTGATTGAAGCATTTCCAGTTATAGCAATGCAGATGTCCCACAAAGGAATACACTCCCACGTGTCACAGTGTACTCCTCTGTGGTGGCTGCTGTCTTTTGTCATCACTTTGAAGACTCACTGAGGTTTCAAACACATTGGAATGTGAAAAATTATGTTGAGTGAACTAGCTCAGTCACAATACTGCCTAACAACATTGTCACAGAACAGGACTGACATGGGGGGGCTGGGGGGCAACTAGGAAAAGAAAGGATAGATAATGAACATTGCATTGGAAAAGATGAGGGAGAGAACTGTGTAAAAGGAATCTATGATTAGAGAGGCAGAGAGGAAATTGTGCAACAATGAATGAATAAAAAATCTTTTCTGTAAACACATTAAAATCACTATTTAAAATGTGGAAAATCTTCAAAGCTCAGAAACACTGAGTTTTAGTGATTTTACAGTTAGAGCGAGCGTGGAAGACGGAGATTATGGAGCTACTTTTCAAATGGTAATAGTTTTGAGGGGGTTTTTGAGGTAAAGCTATCAAGCTAAGAACTCAAAATCCTAAAATAAATCTTACACCTGAGTATTAATATGACACATCTGAACTTTACAAACCTTCCATTTTCTACCTTGGGCCTCAGTTCAGGCAACACCACAATGGTCCTTACCCGCCTATGTATTAGGATGGCCTGAAAGCTTTAAGGATTCTGAATCCTGGGTCCCCTCTCTTAATTGACAGAACCAGAATATCTGAAGGTAGGTTTGCATTTCTTTTTAGAGCTCCCCTGGTGATTTTTAAAGTGTAGCCAGGATTAAAAAATCAGTACCATATTGCCTAGAGCAGCTACCATTACCTAACACCTTTTAAATTAGCTAACAGTCAGCCTTCACACTCATAGTAAATCCTCATTTATGAATATTTGCATTTTACCTGTCTGTAGACACTGATGTGGTCAAGGACTCTCCAAAGTACTAAAGAGCAATGACATCATTTTAAAGACCAAGGTGCATCTGATCCAAGTCATTGTCATTTCATTTGCTTCCTTTGTATCTGAAATTTTGACAGTGAGTAAGTATGACAGAAGGCAAACTGATGACTTTGAGTTGTGGTTTGGGAGAAGAGTACTGATTATCCCATGGACTGTCGTAGAGAAAGCACAACCAGTGTGCTCCTTAGAGGCAAGGATGGTGAAACTTCATTTCGTGTCCTGTGGCATATTTGTCAGCAGGGACACTCCTTGGAAAGAGAAAATCATGCTGGGAAAGGTGGAAGGCCAAAGAAAGAGAGGAAGCCCCTCAGCCAGACAGACTGACTCGGCAACCTGCTAGGTTGACACAGGGACCACAGCAGTGGGCTTCACTGTGAGAGGACGAGGCTCCTACGGGATAAGGGAAGGTCCACTCTGTTCACAGGGTGCGGCGAGTCGTCAATTCTTTGACCCCTAACACCACAGTGACTGGCATGTGGTGTTCATCAACTAGAAGTGACAGACAGGGTCATGAGCGATGCAAGTCCTCACCCTGAATCCATCCCTAAGTGGCCTTATTCCAGCTGTTCCACCAGCAAAGCCTGTATCGTCACCTATGGAAAAAAAGCTAATACTGGATACTACAGAATGTCCAATAAAAAAAGACGTCACTTTAACATTAATATTTCTGACTTCAGAACAGCCAGTAGTCTGAAACCTCCTCACATGAGCATCAGATTCAGGAATGAAAGGCACGAGATGTTGACAAAAGGCCCAAGCAACCGCCAGTGTCAGGATGGATGCTATTATGGCAACTGCTACATTCATGGGGGACGTGCACCTGCTCTAATGAATAATCATAAGGGAAGTTTCGATCACCTCGCATGCATGCAGAAGCTCGAAAATTACTACGGCGGGCCTCAGATCGATGCTGTTGAATTACAGGGTGACTAAGAACACTGAGCGGACCACAGGCTGCCAGAACCAGCATGAGCCTGTCTGGGAGGGGAGCGGCCAGAGTGCTCCCGGGAGCAGGGACAGGGAGCAGCCAGAGTGCTCCTAGGAGCAGGGGGGGAGTGGCCAGAGTGCTCCTCGGAGCGGGGGAGGGGAGCGGCCAGAATGCTCCCTGGGAGTGGGGGAGAGGAGCGGCCAGGGTGCTCCCTGGGAGCAGGGGGGGAGCGGCCAGAGTGCTCCCTGGGAGCGGGGGAGGGGAGCGGCCAGAGTGCTCCTGGGAGCAGGGGGGGAGCGGCCAGAGTGCTCCCTGGGAGCAGGGGAGGGGAGTGACC
>NW_006399810.1:2384037-2419364 GCF_000299155.1 Elephantulus edwardii
GGGGAGTGACCAGAGTGCTGCTGGGAGCAGGGGAGGGGAGCGGCCAGAGTGCTCCCTGGGAGCAGGGGAGGGGAGTGACCAGAGTGCTCTCTGGGAGCAGGGGAGGGGAGCAGCCAGAGTGCTCCCTGGGAGCGGGGGAGGGGAGGGCCAGAGTGCTCCTGGGAGCAGGGGAGCCTGCATGCAGTGCACTGTGGGTGTTCTGTGCTGGAAGAGGCCTGATGCTCGGTCACCAACAGATAGACATCTGCCGTGAAGTGGGCTGACAGGACCGCTCAACAACGGGCTCACACACGGCAGTGACTGAGAAGTGCCGACCGGGCAGTGTCCCGTTTCCCATCAGGCAGTCGTGAGTTACAGCTCACCACCCGGATCTAACAGTAACACTGACAAGCTGTATGCGCTCTGTGCCTTCACGGCCTTGACCTGACATAATGATAGTGTTTAGAAAGGTTGTGAGGACTGGTGTTAAAAAGTTTTAAGACAATGGCTTGGAAAGAGCCACGTTTCTAAATAAGGAAAACCAGACGTCTAAAGCCGGTTATTTTGTTGCGCTACCAAGAAGGCACAAGGTTCGAACTCACAAGCTGCTCCTTAAGAGAAAGATGGATGGTCAGCCTCCTCCCCAGTGGTTTACAGACGCTGAAAACTGGCTGAAGGGTCAACCAGGAGTTGGGTCCCACGTCACAGCACATGTCAACCAACCAAGTGAATGAAAGTAGCCACCGACTCTATAAAATACATTTCTTGTTTATGGATGTAGAAACATGACGATGAATACAGACATGCATCTTGTGGGAGGTCTGCTGCTCACTTCACGTAGGGTCCAAGGAAGTGACTTCACAGTTCTAGAAGCAGGGGAAGCTCTGAAGGAACCGAAGAAGCCACAGATTTAGGTGTTCAGCTCTATGTAAGACAGAATTTAGCCAGGACCAAAGAAATGGAAAAATACTGTGTATAAAGATCATACAGAATTCACCCTTAAAAGTCTGTCCATGAGCAGCTAATATCCAAGAAGTATCATGATGTATGCAATTAACTTCCAAGTATTCAGAAAAGTTACCATTTTTAAAAATTTTAAAAATACACAGTGATAGGAGACAGACAAAATGACAACAATATGATACATTATTTTTAAACGCTTGTTATTGTTGGGTGTAGGAGATATGTCGACATTTCTGTGGATGTTGAAAATTCCAATGATAAAAAAATAGAGATCCTGACACACATTCTAAATTTAAAAGTACAACGAAAATTAGTCTCTCCCACCTTAAATAAATATTGAATATATTTTAGAAATAACTATTTTATATTCTCTCAACTGATGTATGTAAAACCAATCAACAGTTGAGATGCACAGAATTATCTCTGCATTAAACACAATTTCCTGAATTAAACAGGAAAGGCTTCTATCAAAGTAAGAAACACTGTAGCTTGAGTCAGTCTGACCGTCAACTCAGAGTGAAGGAACTCAGTTCTTGGCTTTTCCTTTTTTTACTGGAAGTTGACCTGTAGCTTCCAAATGCTTATTGATCAGCTCTTCTTGAACGGATGCTGAACATGGCTGATACTTGCAGTATTCCATTGTGTATTCTCCCTTCCCCTAGTTGTTGAGAGGAAATAAAAATAGCACTATGTTTCTTTGCAATTATCAAGTCAAGCCCTACAAAGGCAGGATCTCAAAATGTGATTATTTTGTACGGTGGTCTTTGAAAAGGTCCTAGAGGGAAATGGAAACATATGCTTACCTCTGTGCATGACCTGAGTTCAGTGGAATAGCCAAACATATCATTTAGAGGAACCTGAAAATAAACACAGCAGACATGTTAGCATTACTTGTTGAAAGAGATTTGAGAAAAATACAGAGACTTTTCTTCTTCAGACATTTTCCTTAGATTCAGATTCCTGCTAATTTGTGGTGGTTGTTGTTAGGTGCCATCAAGTCGAGTATGACTCACAGTGACCCTATGAACTAAAGATCTGAACTGTCTTCTGTCAGTCACTCTTCCCGACACACAGGAGCCCACTGCAACAGTCACTGTGTCAATCCACCTGGTTAAGGTCTTCCTCTCCTTCACCGACCCACCACCCTTCCCAGCATCATGTCCCTCTCTAAGGAATAGCACCTCCTAGCAACACGCCCAAGGTATGTGAGGCAAAGCCTCATCATTCTTGCCTCCAAAGAGCATTCCAGCTGCACCCTCTGCAAGACATACTGACTACTACTGGTTAAATAATTAAAAGCCAAAGAAAACATATTTTCATTTCTTAATCCAAGTGGAAAAAATAATTTGAAAATTTTATTTAGCATTTGTAACTAGAAACAAAATCTTTCCATTCACAGCTGACACAGCACTCCTCACCAGACAGTCAACCTTGTTCCTCCTCTCAGCCCTTCTCTGGCCTCCCTGAAAACACCAGGAAGACTTCCTTCTGTGAAAATGTTAACACCACTCTGTGGACACCTTAGCGCAAGTACCTACCTCCTTAGTGGCTCTAAGGAAAATGGAAAATACTTTCTTTCATGAGATTTGGGAGCTTTTGGATTAGTGCTTAGGAGTCATGCTGTAACTCAAAGGCAAGTGGTTCAAATCCACCAGCTACTCTCTTCCTGTGTGATTTCCTGCCTCTGAAAATCTGCTGGAAGGTCCGTCATGAGTCAGTTCTGACTCGACAGGATCTAACAACAACGTGAGGTATCAGTCAGGAAAAGGAAAGGCAAGAAAACTTACCTCAACAAATTAAACACTCAATCTCATTGCCACTCAATTGGAACTGACTCAGTGCTGACCCTCCAACAGTTTTCAGAGGCTGTAATTTGTAGCAGAGAAGCTGCCCATCTTTCTCCTATGGAGTAGCTGGTGGATTTGAACTACCTGCGTTTGTGTTGACAGCACAACTCCTTATCCCTTAGGCCACCAGAGCTTCCTTAAGATTTAAGTGAGGTAAAGGAAAGGCCAGAATCTCAACAAAGTAGAGAGAACAATTATATTATACACATAGAACTATAATAACATTTCATCTTAATAAAGGGGACACATTTATCATAAAAGACCTACATGGGGCAAAAAAAGACCAACATGAAATAAATCTTATTTATAGTTTTGCATTTAGCGCTCTAAAACAAAATTATTTAGCCAGTCAAACATATATAGCCACAAATAGCCAGGGAAATGCAGAAATGAGCTCTACAACTCCCAGAAACTAAAGCTCCCTCTGCTTTCCTTGGGTGGTAGTGACAGCTCCGCAGCGAGGAGCCCACTCACCTCGGCGTACAGCGTGAAGTAGTCCTCAATGCCGTCCTGCCCTGTGATCACCCCCCGGCGCCGGTTAATGCCGGCAATCACCGCTCCCTGGAACTGACACGGGGCTACAACTTCCACAGACATAATAGGCTCAATAATACATAAGGTTCCATTTGCCAGGGCTGGGTGAAAACAAACAAAAAAGTAAATTACTTTACTTAGCTCTCTGAAACAAACTGGAGGATTAGTCTGTTCAGATATGTCAAAGGAAAATGGTACTATCCCAGAGGTGCCTCATACACACACACAATGGAAACGGGCAAACGGTGGATCTAGACTCATTTTTCTAATAGCAGCGACAGTCAACCTTCTAAATGCAAATTCTAATAAACACACTTAATGCTAATTTTGAATTTTAACATTAATTATAGAGAATACTAAGAGAGATCTTAAGACAACATTGATTAAGTCCTATACCACTTTAATGATTCAGTTGTGGGTTCTTTAGTCTTCAGAGGTAAGGAAACTGTTAAATCTCTGAGCAGGCAGGGTAAACCCATCTTTTCCTTTCAGCCCCTGCCAGACAATTATTCTTGAATGCAGGAAAATCACTTTTATCTTCAGAGGCATGAGGGCTGTAAGGACAATCTTCACATTCTTGGAGGTAACACGCCATCCTTGAAATGTGTCTTTCCTTCTGCAGGCCGAACACTATCTGGCTGCAAATTAGAAGACCAAGTTTCTTGTTTCTGCTCTGTCTCTAACAAGGCTAAATGCTGCCGGTCCAGAACTCACGTTCCTGCGCTGAGAAAGTCAACTGGAGGTTGTGGGTGTTGTTGTTCGGTGCCCCCTCACAGCAGCCCACACGCAGGAGCAGGCAGTGCAGCGACAGACGCTGTGTCGGTCCAGCTTGTGGAGTGCCCCGCTTTGGCAGGCGTGATGTCCTTGTCAAGGACTGAGCTCTCCTGTAACAACGCCCAACGTACAGGAGACAAAGCCTGTGCTCCTCACTTCAAGAAATATCCTGGCTGCACTCGTCCCGGGTTTGCTCCTTCCTGGCAGTTCACGGATTAGTCAATAGCCCTCGGCAGCACCATAAAGCAAATGTGTCAATTCTTCAGTCTTCCCAAGTCACTGTCCAGCTCATATATAAATATGGAGATCATTAAAAAGAATATGGTTTGGGTCAAGCAAAACTTAGTCTTAAAGATGAGCAGTTTTGCTTTTTAATACTTTAAAGCTTTACAGCAGATTTGTCCAATGCAAGAAATATCTCTGGACTTCTTGACTGACCATGGACACTGACAATGGATCCAAGTGACACGAAACCCTTGGCACTTCTGCACTTACATGATGTTGCTTAGTGGAGAATATGTGAGAATCTGATGTGTGAGCTATACTATAGATGCTCTACTGTATATATTGTACTGTACTATACTATACTATACTATACTATACTATACTATACTATACTATACACAGGTGAATCCTGTAAATGTTGATCTTTACCAGTGCCTCAAGTCCTCTGCTTTCAGCAAGATTGTTTCACCTGCATCTCAAACTGTTTGTCTTCTTCCAATCGTGATGGGGAGTTCCACATATAGTCCAGCGCCTCCAATTATCTGGTCAGCATACAAGCTGAATTGATATGGGGGAAGGACACAATCCTAATGCATCCTAATGCGCTCCCTTTCTAATTTTAAGCCTCAAATGACTACTTTTTGGTCTGCAGAGAGGTTCTTCACAATGTCATCCAAAATTTCTTAGATCCTCATAGCTAAATATTTTTGTGTAGTTAATGAAAGACACTTGACTGTCTGATTTAAACTGGTCAACAATAACACTGTGTGGTTCACTAATATCTAACAAGAGAAGTGGCTGAACAAAATGTAGCTAAAGAATCAGCATAAAACAATTGGTAATTTGTTAAGGTTTATTAAAGTAGGAAACAGCAAGCAGGTCAAGATGTAAGTGTTTTATCTGAGTCATCTCATCTTTGTGATTTCATCTCACTGTTTCCTATTAAACACAATCTTCCCATCATGACAACATTTCCAGAGCAGAGATTTCAACTGCATATTTAACAGAGAGCTGGTCTAAAGAAAATGAAGAATTCTGTCTCCTTGTCACAACCGAGAAATTAAAATACAAATTGCTATTTGCCTCTAATCAGTTGAATAAAAATAACAAAATAATGAATTAGTAACCTGATAAAGAAAAGACTTCCTTCTGCAAGCTGTGCCTTTGACTCATCACAGACACAAAGGAAGAAGAACAATATAACAATATGAAGTCCAAAATTAATA
Organism: Elephantulus edwardii; assembly: GCF_000299155.1. Lineage (NCBI taxonomy): Eukaryota > Metazoa > Chordata > Mammalia > Macroscelidea > Macroscelididae > Elephantulus > Elephantulus edwardii. The sequence goes on from NW_006399810.1 coordinate 2,389,586, forward strand.
CAGAATCAGTGAAATCCTGATTTTAGAATGTTCTGGATAAGATTAATTTTGTTTCCATTTTCATGTTTTTCAAGGAAAACCTTTCTGAAATGTTATATGAACTATAATTCTATTGTGGTAAGTAAAGACATTTATGGGCTTTCTTAATCAATTACCACAGAACAAATATGGACAAGATGAGAAAAAATGAATTGTCTGATTTAAAGACAGACACAACTCTGAAGTTCCTCTGTTGAAAACCCTCATGTCAAAAATTGCCGTGTGTTGTCATTTACCTTTCTCTCCTAAAAGCAAGTAACTAAAGCCTAATTACTTAGGGTTCTGACTCATTATAGGGTTTACTGTGTGTAAAGGTTGACAATTTTAACAGTTTAGTATTATGAATAAGCATATTCTTCAAAATGCCTACAGCCTACAATATCATAAATAAAAAAGAACTTAGAAAGCAATGCGTTTCCTGGGACTGAGTAAGTCACAAAATACCATGATTGGAGCTACTGTGTCTTTGCTGCCAGGTGGACAGCAGGCGTGGTGCTCTGGGCGGACAAGACAAGCTAAGCACAAGGTTCCCACGGACACACATTGTGACTGGACACACTGTACCTTGTTTAAGGGCACCTTCTCCAGCTCGGATGAAAGAGATCTCATTGGAATCAACCATGTGATGGGCTCCATCTTGCAGGACAAACCGGAGCCCAGAGAGCTTGTGACCAGAAAGAGGGCCTTTCTCACAGGCATTCAAAAACCCCTGGGGAGAGAGACAACTTCTGGAGTGAGTGGACTTCACCCGCAGGTGCTTTCCCAAGAACCAACAAACAGGACTGCTCACAAGTGGAATGTTTCTATATATGCTACCTCTCATCCCTCAACTGGAGTTTATTAAAAGCGAAGAAACTTTACTATTTAAATTGTTTCTCTGTAGCAACCTCTTAAAAGCCATTACTTAAAGGTCTAAGGTCAAATGAGTTGCAGAGAGTGCTAAAAATCACTTTCCCATAGTTTCACATTCAGGAATTACTTACCTCTTAGACATTCTAAGTGATGACATGATCTTGATTTTATAATAAAATAGCAGAAAAAGAGCAAAACTATGGAACTTCTTAAAGAAAATCTCCATGAAAATTAGCATTTATTCAACTGATAACTACTATCTACCAATAGCTGCTCTGCCTCATTCCCAGCTTATATTATCATTTTAGTATTATCCACTACCAGTAACTAGAATGAAAAGAATTTGTTTTCCAAATACAATTCGCTCTTTTTTTAACACTTCATTGCGGTATAATTATGTACAATAAAGTGTACATCTTTAAAGAGAACAAGTTGATAATTCTGCAATTATCATTCATCCAGTCCCTTTAACTGCTTTACTTTATCTATACATAATAAAATTTCAAGAGTAAGGATTTATAGAGCCCCTGTAACTGAAGTCAGGTTTTCCTGGGAAGAGTTATCACATTGCTTTAGACAAAGAACAAAATATTTCTGACATTTCAATGTCATAAATACCTGTGACAGATACATGCTGAAAAATATCCAAGCTCTTTATTAATCTTAAAGAAGAAATTTACAAGTGTGTGAATGATAAAAAAATGCCTTGAAAGAAATAGATTATAAAAAATAGTACTTGGACAAGAACAAACTGGGAGGAGGGTAGAGAGAATAGTGCAACAATGAATGAATGGAAACCCAAAATCTCTGTAAATGTTTATGAAAATTAATAAAATATAGAAAAAAAAAAAGGAAGACTAAAGAGGAAAAAAAAAAATAAATAAAAAATAGCACTGCCACTGGAACCAAAATAAAAGAACAACCTGTCAATAACAATTTATGAGTGAAAAGGTTAATAAAAAAATAAAGCAAGCTCCATCTCTGTAAATAGACACTTGCCTTTAAACTATCTGCCCCTAAAGCGACCACTGAGCCCTTCCATGTTCAAAGCATGTCACCGTTGTTAACACAATCCTATCCAATACTCAGAACTGCAGAGGTTGGTTTATCTGATTATCAGTTTACAAATGAAGAAACTGGTTCTGAAAACTGGTCAAAGACTCTAACAGTCAGCAGCAGAGACAGAGCGAGGTGCCACCAGAACAGCTCACACAACACTGTTATACATCAAAAGTGGCTACTGTGAATTTTAATTGCTGATTAAGTTGATGGAGTAGTCGCAACAACAGCTACAAAAATATTTCTATGATTAAGAAGTCAGATGACTTCCCATTACTGTCATTGCATATCCTATCCTTAAGGTTTTTTATTTAATCAAGGTTTTAAATCAAACAGAAAAGCCTAAAAACTAGATAAAGCAGCAGTAGTTTTGCCACTAAACTAAAGCGCGGATGACAGTGCACAGAAGCAGCAGGAACTTGACTACTGTTTTGACACACCAGGAAGGCTTTTTGGCTGTCCGCTTACCTTTTCCACAGCAGGGACAAATTGCTTTGGGACATTTGACCCGAAGGTTTCATCTAAGAATTCCAACTTAGTGTAGTTTTCTGAGTCCAGAGGCTCCAACACACCAATCACTTTCCCAAACTGGCCTGCACCGCCCGACTGTTTTTTATGTGTAAACTCAAACCTGGAAATGACCAGGGGAAAGAGGAAAAATACATCATGATGTAATTAAGAATATGAAATAATGTCTACTCATTTAAATCTCCTACGAGGGACATGTTGCTAGGCGAGGTTTTTCCTTAGAAAAGGGACATGATGCTAGAAAAAGTGGTGTGGAAGTGAAAGGAAGGAAGGCCCCCAACAAGATAGCCTGACACAGTGACTGCAGCAATGGGCTCCAATGTGTCAGAGCCGATGAGGACAGCGCAGGAGTCAAGTCTGTTGCTCACAGGGTTGCTGTGAGTTGTACTCAACTGAAGGGCACATCACAACAGCAGAATTCCAAAGAATTTTCCCACTTCTGCTGGAATGCTTCTCTTCACTAGCAAGCAGGGTTCTCACCTCAAATCACTGTAACCAGGAACCGAAGTTGTGAGTTAACCGATTGAGCCTGTAGCTCTTTTATTTGACAAGATAGGCCTCATAAACTGGCTCAATACAAGAAAAGAGTTTCAGATGGGATTATCCCACCAGAAAATGATTAGCTGCAAAATGACAGGGAACAATGTTAAGTAGAGGGAGCTCTGCTGGCCTAGTGGTAACGCGTTACACTGTAAACTCAAATGGGCACTCTGAATACACCAGCTGCTCTGGGGGGGGATGGGAGAGCTCCTCCTGTTCGTTTTACAGGCCCTAAAACCCTGCTGGAAGGTCAGCTACAAGTTGGCTTAGACTCAAAGGCACATAACAGGAATCGTAGGCAAGTATTTAGATGAACTCACTGTTGTCCAGTCTATTTTCATAGAGACCTTCTAGGACAGAGCAGAACTGAGCAAGGCATAATGTTCAGACTGTCAACTTGCTCTCCCACAGAGCAGCTGGTAGGTTTGAACTGGCGACCTTTCAAGTTACAGTCTAGGGCTTTAACAACTGTACTAACAAGCCCCAAATCACTCATCTAGAGACTGTCATCTATATACAAACACTACTCACGGTTTACTTCAAATCACTAATGGCAATATAAACAGGAAATCATTATATTTACATACACAAACACAGGTTAGTATTCCAAGGAGAAAAACAGTACTTTAGTGCATTTCTTCCTTAAACTGAAACTTTGCTCAACACAGTTAGGTCTAAGAGGCCAGCTGCTTTTAAAATTATCTGCAGATCACTGCAGGTAAATGCACATTAATGAGTGTGTTCTTGTGGACAGATCAGAGCAGCTGGGAAGGAGCATCAGTAAGATGCCATGAGAGAGATGACTAAAGGCCTTCAGATAATACATCAGTGGTCAAGAACTTCAGGGTCGGCCAGGCAGCATTTTGTGGAGAGAGTTTTCCTGGGAGAAAAGCCCCACCTATCAGAACCATGAGGGGGGCAAATAGCAATCACCAGAGATTCCAGAACTAATCCTCAAACTGTGGTCCACAAACACATTCTCAGACAATGTAAGTTTTTTCTTCAATTTGACAATAACATTTGTGCAAACACACCCTAGATAGAACTGTGTTAGGCATACAGCAGTCACCAAGCACAGAGATCTGAATTAAACGAAACTAGTCCTGTGCTCACAGTAGCCACATAAGGAAAGTAAGTGGCTGCTGCAGCAGGCAGTGCAGAGTACTTGAATTTTACACCAAGTTCTTCTGGGGACAACACTGCTTTTCTGGAGAATCCATCCACAGACCAGTGACTCGAGGCAGTTTTAGGGCTGTTTCTGAATTTATAATTAAATGGGTGTCAAATAATTGAACACTCATATCAAAAAGCAAAGAAGATTTGAAGCACTTATTGCAAAAGATTCAAGGCTGCAGCCTTCAATGTGGATTAAATCTGAAAATCAAAAAAACAAAAATCCTCACCACTGGACCAACAGTCAACATCACAACAGAGAGAAAAGCCTGAAGTTGTCAACTATTTCATTTCACTTGGATCCACAATCAACACCCATGATGCCAGTAGTTAAGAAATAAAAGACGTGCGGAGACGGGATAATCTGCTGTTCATGACCTCTCCAAAGCACTAGAGAACAAGACTGTCAGTTTAAAGACCAAGGTATGCCTGATCCAAGCCATGGTACTCGGCTTCAACTGTTTCCCAAGCATGTGAATGTGTGCTAATAAATAAGGATAACAGAGGAATCAATGCCTTTGCATTGTGCTGTTGGGGAAGAGTATCGAATACCCCATGGAATGCCTAAAGAACACATAAGTCTGTCTTTGTGGAAATGCAACCAAGATGGTCTTTAAAGGCAGGGGTGGTGAAACTGTGTCTCAAATATTTTAGACATTTTGTAGGGAGAAGTCAGTCCTTGGAAGAAGGTGCCTAGTGTTAAGGAGCTGCACTGCAATCCTAAAAACACACAGTTTGAATCCACCAGCTGCTCCACGGCAGAAGGTTTGGCCAACTCCATCTGTGTGATATGCTGCCTTTGAAAACCTGCTGGAGGGTTAGCTATGGGTCAGTTTCACTTACCGGCAAACAACAAGTGGGTGAGGGTGAGGTTCAGAGAAAGAGAGGAAGACCCTCAACAAGATGGACTGACACAGTGAAACAACAGGGCTCAAACACCTCAAACATATCAGATTGTGAGGACAGAGCAGGAGGCAGCAAGGTTCAGACCTGATGTCCACAGGGCCGCTAGGATGGGCTTGTTGTTATGTGCCGTCGAGTCGCCTACAACTCATAGCGACCCTATGTACCACAGCCCTAAACTCTGCTCTATCTCTTGCCAATCTTATTGTCTCTGGCACGCCCATTCCCATTACCCCAGGGACTGAATCAATTCCTCTCCTGCGCTGTCCCTCCACCCTCCCAAGCACAACATCCCTCTCCAAGGAGTGATCCCGCCTTGCAACATGTCCAAAGTATGTCAGATGGAGCTTCAGAATCCTTGCCTCCAAGGAGCAGCCTGGCTTCACCCATTCCCAGATGAACTTGTCTGTTCTCCTAGCATCCATGGTATATTCAATACTCTTCTCCAGCACCAAAGCTCAAAGGCATCAACTCTCCTTCTATCATTCCTAGTCACTGCCTAGCTCTCTGATACATAGCAAGTGACTGCAAAGACCACAGCCTGGATTGGGTGCACCTTAGTCTCCAGACTGATATCGTTGCTCTTCAGTACTTTGGAGAGTCTCTAACCGCAGACTTTCCCATTGCAATACGTCTTTTAATTTCCTGGCTGCTGGTACCAAGAGTGTTGACTGTAGAGCCGAGCAAACTAAAGCTGTCAATAATCTCAATCTCTTCATCATCCATCACAATGCTGCCAATCGGCCCAATGGTGAGAATCTTTGTTTTCTTGATGTTGAGCCTCAATCCATATTGATGCGCTTACTGGTAAGAAAATGCACTGCCAATCCAAAGGTATGTGATTCAAATCCACCAGCTGCTCTGCAGGAGGAAGATGGGCAATCTCCTCCCATGTGATTTACTGTCTCTAAAAACCTGAGTGTCACTACAGGCCGGTTCTGACTGGATGGTACACAGCAACAGGGTTGGCAGGAATTAGAGTTGATTCAAAAGCATAAGGTACCATGTCTGTGCTAAACACTTTAGACGGGCAATCTCCTGTGTAGTTTACAGACTCAGAAACCCAATGGAGGAAAGACCTTAAGTCAGATGTCATGAGAAGATGCTAAAAAAAGACTCTGCAAGAGTTTGAATAGAGCAGAGGCAGAAGAATAAAAGCACCACTTGCAGGCAGCCACAGATAATGAAGGTAAAATAATAATGAAGGCCATGGAACGCAGCAATTTAGTTTTGGCAAGACATCATTTATCACAGTAAAACTAATATTTACTACAACTGTGTTAGTTTTGTTGTTTATATACAATGTTTTTCCTTCAAGTTCCTATTAAATCACAATTCATAGGTGTTTTTACTTTATGTTTACTTAAAAAACCAAACTCCTCAGTGTTATATCATTTCCAACTCCAGTTGCCACCAATACGTGCGGAGGAGAGCAGCAGTGTGTGGTGTTTCCAAAGCTGGGAACTTCTGGAAGCAGACTAGCAACATCTTTCTCCAGGAGAGCAGCTAGCAGGTTCAAACTACTAACCTTTCTGTTAGCAGCCTAGTGCTTTAACAACTGTGCCGTCAGTGTGGTATTAGTTGGACTATGAACAAGAGATCTGAGCAGTGCCCTACGTGCTGTCATCCCAACAATCTACGAATACACTCAGACCCACTGTTACAGTCACTGTGTCAGTCTATCTTGTTGAGGGTCTTCCTCTCACCCTGGACCTCTACCTTTCGTAATGTGCATGATAGCTTTTCCAAAGTCTGCTCCTCTTGACAACATGCCCAAAGTATATGAGATGAAGTTTCATCATCATTGCCTCTACGGAGACACGCAGTTGCATTTGCTCCAAGATAGATTTGTTGGTTCTCCTAGCAGTCCACGGGATATTCTATACTCCTTGCCAACACTACATCTCAAAATCATCAATTTTAACACACCTCCTCTTTCGCACTTTAAGAAGTTCTTGATAGCAGATTTCCTCAATGCAACATGTCTTTATTATTGCAGCTAAACACTCATATTATTCAAGTTTCAGGTTACCAAACTTACTAACCATTTAGAAATCATTAACCATTTAGAACCTGGAAGCAAGGATTCTGAAGCCGGGTCTCACATACGTTAGGCCAGGAGGGACCAGTCCTTGAAGAAGGACATCATTTTGGGAAGGGTGGAGAAAGAGAACAGGGGAGGAAGACCCCAGATCGGATGGACTGACACAGTAGCTTGAGAAATGGGGGCAGATGGTGAAGCTGGCTCAGAACAGGGCAGGATTCAGAGCTACTGTGTACAGGGTTGCTATGGGTCAAGGTCAACTAGAGGCACATAACCACCACACTTGTAGGACAGTGAAGAATTGCCTTAGAATTTCCAAGAGGGTAAATCTGTACTGGAGCTGCCTGCCTCATCATCTTCTCATTCATTAGCTAGTGGGTTCGACCCACCCACCTTTTCACATCTGAATTCTCTTACCATTGCAGAGATTAATTAAACGCAATCTTGGCTTCCTGATGGAGGTCCAAGCCAAAAAAGAGTCTAAGTTACAGTTTCTTTAAGAGGACACCAAAAGGTAACTAAAGCATGAAAATGCACTGCTTATGCAAAGTTGCCCTGCTTTTCAGCAGCTTTGAAAACTTCTGCTTGGGTTAGAAGCTATTTCAGTGTAATGCTTCGAGTAAATTCACCTGTTAAATATGTTTACTGGAAGCAGGAGTTGCATCCACTTCCTAAACAATATGCCTCCAGAAAGTCTATGAACCTTGATAAATGTTGATAGCTGTAGAGGGGCTTCAGGGCATTTGTTCATAGGGTCGCTTCGAGTTGTGCTCCATTCGAAGGCAGTCAATAAATGTTTTAAGCCTTAAGCTAAAATTTTCAGTGATTCAAATTAGGTGTTTTGTGTTGTATCAAAACCTCATCTTAAATTGCAAAAGTTCTAGCAAATACCGTCTCATACCCTGACTTGGGCAGACAGAAGGCCAGGAGACAAGCAGGCCTGTGCAGACCCCCCTTCCGCGCAGGGCCTCAGGACCGAGTCACTGCTGGCGCACCTTTGGACCTCGCACCTGGCTGCACCTGGGGGCGGTGTGCGGACGCGATCAAGTGACGCAGCCGGACCCCGTCCACAGGAGGGAACTGGAGGCCTCAGAGGAGCATGGATTTCAAAGGTGACGAAAGCACAAGGTCCCTGCAGGCCTAGCCCACCAGGACCTGTAGGAAAGGAGGCCTGGTGTCCACACCCAGCGAAAATCTGGCGGCAGGGCGGGGCCCAGCAGGCAGCTTCCCGACTCGAGGGAGGGAGGGAGGGAACGGGGAAGGAAGGAGGGACCCGAGGGAGGGACGGAGGAGGGAAGCGGCGGCCCCGCCCCGCGCCCACTTCGCCGCCGGCCGCCTCGTGAGCAGGCTGCCCGCCCGAGCAGCTCCGCTGGCGCCCGGCCCCCACTCGCAGGCATGGAAATCCCGCCGACCCACTACCCGGCCTCTAGGGCGGCCTCGGTGGCCGAGAACTGCATCAACTACCAGCAGGGGACCCCGCACAAGGTGTTCCTGGTGCAGACGGTCCAGCAGGCGAGCATGGAGGTGAGTCCGCGCCCGGCGGCTCCCCGGACCCCCTCCCCCGGGGCCCCCCTCCCCGGACCCCTTTCCCCCCGGATCCCTCGTCCGGGACCCCCTCCTCCCGGACACCCCCTCCCGGGCCCCCTCCTCCCGAACCCCCCCTCCCCGGACACCTCCTCCCGGACCCCCTCGCCGGACCTTCCCCGCAGACCCTCCGCCTCAGTGGTCCCTCTGCTCTGGGGAAGCTGAGCTGGCCACATTCCGACCTGCCCTTCTCCAGGCACAAACACCGGCACAGGGAGCAGCTGGAAGCCGCCAGCCTGCTTCCTTCTGGTTCTGTGGCCGGGAAAGCGATCCCACTCTGGGTCCTGCAGGGTCCCTGCAAAGTGGGATGCTTGGAAGGCGGGCGGGGCGGGAAATGGGAAAAGGATCTAAAAGAATGGAGGCATCTTCCAGAAGAACCTTTCTGAGCATTCTTAAAACTGCTGCTTCTCCAACTGGGACCACCTAAGGCTTGCCTACATTTTAAACCCAATCCTTATTAAGTCCTTTGATCAAAACAAACTGCAAAACCAGTGCAAAAAACAGCTGACAACCAGTCGTAATAAAAACACTGGGATCCGTGGCTTTCCTCCCACAAACACCACCGCCACTGCCCGCTTTCAATGATGAGATTTCTGCCCAAAGGGTTAAAGTGGACAGGCCTCATCAATCACCAAGCAGTATGCTACAAGTTCTCAGGCTATCAAAATGGAATGGATTTAAGACTGCCTCTTATTTTACATAATTTTGACGTGAGTATTAGTTTGAAACTGTGCCACTGATAACATAATTAAGTTATAAACTGCCTTAAAATTGTGAAACTTCAGTGTCATTTTGCGGGTCAACGATATACTAGGTAAAGGTAATATTAAGTGTCTGACCACTTTTCAGTTAGTCTGATTCAAAGTGGAATTTACCTTCACTGAATAACTGGGCGTTTATGGAAGAAATATTTTCAAAGATATGTCCTATTTTTCATCATCATTTGAATTAAAAGTTGTCTCACAATTTATTATGCATAGAATTCAGGGCCACAAACCCAAATGTTATGAAGTAATGAAAGAAACTGAGCTGTGCCCACTTTATTTGTAGGTTTGTATCCTACACTTTTGTTCTTGTCCAAAATCAACCTGACAGAGGACCTGCTAAGTGAGAAATTACAGACATGGTGACAACCCTTTGTCATTCTTTTTTTCTTAATTATTTAAAAAAAAAAAAATTTCTTTTTTTTTTTTTTTAATGTATGTACCGTCAAATCAGATCTAAAAGGGCCAGGAGGAGACTGTCCCTCCTTCCTCAGCAGAGCATCTGGTGACAACCATTTTTCAATGCCTAAGGCATCAATCTCCCCTCTAATCAAATGGATTCTTCTAACAATACAAAGAACTGAGTTATTAAAGAATTTTCTTTCCTTAACCACTTTTTGTTAATTTTAGGATATTCCGGGAACAGGACATAAGTATCGCCTTAAATTTTCTGTGGAAGAAATTATCCAAAAAGTAAGTGAAATCATCTTTACTATTAACATTTCATTATGAATATTCTAGATTATTTTAGCTCGCCAAATCACAAGATTAGTTTTCGGTTTGTTTTTAAAGTTGATATGAAATCCTTGACTTTAATAAATCACTGTCCCTGTGGGTAAAATATACAAAGTTCATATTCTTTTTGTGTTTTCCAAAATTCATGAACTATTTCAATGTGCTATTTAGAAAACAGACTCTAGTATCTTTCAGTTCCGTTCAGTCTCCTTAAGCTATTGTACACTGGCTGGATTCTCTGTCTCCCGATCCTCTAATACATTCCTACAGAATGAAAGCGTCTTTTCAGACTTACAGCCCTAACAAGGGTGCAGTTCCGGTAAGCATGGGCCTGCCTGTGCTTGCTTACTGACCTGCAGTGAACAGGTTCCCGTGGTTCTCACATCAGAGATGGAAAGATTAGCTTGGTGACCAGCTTCTACAGTGGAAGTCATTTGCACATTACAGTTCAAGCACAGAACCCACCTGGAGGTGACAAGAGCCTGCGAGCAGCCTTGTCAGACTCGGTGAGGAGCCTGGCAATCTGCATGCTGGGTGGTTGGCTGCGCTAATCAGCTTTAGCTTTACCTCTTGTCGCCACTATATTAGTCTGAACTGTGGCCAAATTCTTCTGTCCATTGCTCCACAGCAGCAGTCACTGCCCCACCCCTGAAAAGGGGGAGGATGGCTCAGGACAGGCTGCAGGGCTTGATGTGGACTGATTTTAAGGTGCCTGGCAAGAAACCCCTGCCCTTCAGTGAGAAAAATGCTCCTTACTCTGCCGAATGCGGTCACCATGGCCACTCTCTGCAGCCTGAGAAAGCCCCTGAGAATATATTTTAACAGAATAAAAGGCCTTAAGAGGCAACTGAGCATTAGACTTAGACTAAGCCTGCAGCCAAGTCCAGTTGGCTCATCTTGGCCTCAGCTTTGGCCTCCTCCAACCTGACTGCCCCCTCACTCTCCTCCACTCACAACTCAACCTTTACTTCAGTCCCACGGCCTCCTGTAATGGATTAAATTATGTTCCCCTCGAGTATGTGCTGGAACTCTAACCCCATACCTGTGGAAATAAAATCTAATGTAAGGCTCCATGAGAAATTTCAATATACTGTAACATAATCAGGCAGTATAGGGTCGTACCTAAACCAAACTGCTTCTGCATTACATAAAGAGGAACACAGACAGTGAGGAGAAAACCCGGGGGAGGATGCCTTGGGCGGGGAGTCAGGAGACACCTGGGGCTGCCAGTGATGAAGGCATCCACATGGCATGGTCCTGATTTGGACTAAATATCTGCTCTGTAAAGCCAGAAAATAATTTTTTAAAAATTACATACTCATGGAGCAGTCTAAGCTTATGCTCTATAAGAATAAGTAGTTCATTCTTCACTCTTGATCACGTATGTCTGCCTTTCTTATTCTGTTTCTGGCTGGAGAGTTAAAGAAAGTAAGTGCCTTGGTGATACATGGCCAGCTGGAACCTCTTTTCAGGTAAGGAAGGACTGAAACATTTTTATATTATGGACCAGCCAAATTATTAATGAGACAAATTTAAGAAGGAGGAACTACAATTTGTACCAAACCATCTCGAAATTTTTAAAAGCTTGCCCTTTTCTTGAACATAATTCAAAAGAGACAGCCACCTTCTACAAAGCATAACTACTTGCGATTTTACCCCAGATTGCTGTATCTGGTCTGAGGAAATTTCTGTACTTTTGGGAGCAGACAGAGTAATGGAAAGACTTAAAAAGTAACCAGCAATTGGAGAAGATATACATAAACAAACTAAAATCTCATTTTGCAAATGGATACCCCATTAAAACTGAAATCGATTCAAGTTACAAGAAAGGTGGTGAGACTAGAAGGTTTTTTTTTTCCAGGATACGAAAACTTACTAGGTCAGTTCTCATCAGACACCTCTAGAAAAAGTCAGGTCCAAACCAGTACTGCCAGGGGTCTCTCAAAGGACACTAGTGTAAATGTAAGGAGCTTTTCTAAAATGTCTCCAACAGCAAATCACAGTGAACTGCACAGCAGAAGTCCTTTACCCTCCAGCTGAACAAGACACTGCACCAGAAGTCAACTTCACATTTGAAGGAGAAATCGGAAAGAACCCAGATAAAGAAGATAATGCATTTTATCAAAGACTCAAGTCCATGAAGGAACCACTAGAAGCACAAAATATCCCAGGTACATAAATAGGACACAGAACAAAATTTTGTTTCCATTTTAGTATTTCAATTGCCTATGCTCAAAAAGTGTTAGTAATATTTTGTTGGAAATGCACTGGATTTTGCAAAGACAGAATTGGCAATCTAGTTAACAACAACAAAAAGCTTTGGAACTTTATAGATCCATAGCTTAATGTCTTTTTTCCCCCCAATACAAGGAAATTATGATTAAAAACTCCTTTTTAAAGGTTAATACTTATATAAAAATCCATTATATTTCATTATTTAACATTTAATATGATGTTTCTCCTACCAGACAGTTTTGGAAATGTATCTCCAGAAATGAAGCCAGTTCGACATTTAGCCTGGGTTGCCTGTGGTTATATAATATGGCAGAATTCTACTGAAAATACATGGTATAAAATGATAAAAATTCAAACTGTCAAGCAAGTGGTAAGTAACTGCTATCACATACAATTAATAGGGTTAATATTTATTAAAATACTGTAACTGATACAGTGGTTTTGGTTTTTTGTTTTTACTCCTTTTGTATTACAATAGTTAATCAAATACTTTAAACGGAGGTCGGTTACAAGCAGGGCTGGAGCCCGTGAACAGTTGTGGGAAGGGTTCAGAGCAACAGCAGCTGGTTCTGAAAGCCGCTTGGTTGGTTTGGCCGAGCTGCTTGGTCTGCCTCACATTTACCTTCCTAATAATAACGAGGCCAGGGCTCACAATGACCAGGGGCCAGAGCACGGCAGAGCCAAGGATTTTGACAGAATACTTTTGACTAATAGGTAGTATCTAGACTACTGTTTCTAATGGTATAATAATATTAAGTGTTTTTAACTTTACATGTTTGGCAAGTCAGATTTGACCACGATGCTTTATTCCATTCCTGTTCTAGTGGAAACAGATTTGGAGTTTTATTTGGAGTCGAGGTAGAAAGAGATTCTTAGGGAACACTGAACAACTGCTAATGATTCTCCCCCATCTTTGAGGAGCTATACACAGGTGATGGGGACATTTTTTATGGCACTCACAAGTGAAGTTAGTTATTATGTATCCATTTCTATTGCATTTCTTCTTGAACTCTTGGTCTTTTTGTCCATTTCTTGCAATTTCAACAGTGGGAAGTCCTGAGTTGTAAATAATCTGGCATTCTGTTTTATGCTTAGCTCTACACAGATTATTCACACTGGCAATTTACATTTTGTTTTCTTTTCTTTTGGAATTACACAGTTGTGCAACACCAACACTGTGTTATTTCTTATCAAAATAGTGGTCTCACCAGTGGGTGAGAGTCATAGTGGGCAGCACCTCCACCTCTCCAGTCAGTCTGAATTTCTCAATCGTAGTGAAGTTCACTCTGATCTCTAAAATATTTCCACTACCAATTCCTTAGCTGGCTGCATACTTTTTTTTTTAAACTCAGTCACAATTTGCCATTTTAAATCTTACTTGTTCCTAGCTTTTTATTTTTTTATACCTAATATAACTACTTAGAACTGCTTCTTTCTTACAGATATAATAATAAATCCTTTGGGGTATGGATTGTTAAGGTGAAGGAAAGAACACATGATTCAGCTAGCATCTAATGGAAAGCAAGAAAAAGGGCATTGAAAGCTCACACTTCCAGTCAGTAAGACTTTCAGCAGCACAGTGCAAGGAAGATGAACCACCTTTCCTTCCCAGGCCCTCACAACTCCTATGAGATCCTGACAGACCAGCGGTGGGCAAGCACCCAGTTAAAGAGCTCAGACTGATGCCAATGACTGGGCATCACTATTATAACAACATTTTTTCTAATTACGACAGAGCCTTTTTTCTAACACATTTTCATAGACAGTGACCTTGGCTACAGCGTTCCTACAAGGGTTCAGAGGCCTCAGCTAATTGAGTAACAGGCCTAAGTTGCAGAAACCATAAAAATAAAGTGAAAATTTTCAATGTCTATTTTTAGAAAAATATGCAATAGTAGTAGTTTTATGACTGAAAACTCCTAGGACCCTTCTCCAAATGGGAATTTTAAGGCACTCATGAAAATTTCAACAGAAAGATTGAGCTAGCCTCCCCTGGCCTGACAGTATGGGGGAGGGGGAATTAGCTCTCTCTTCCTACTCCAAGGCATGCATAGTAAATATGTTTACCTATTAAGATCCAGCATATAAGAAACTTTACCTATTTCTACATCATTTTAAAGGTATATATTTTTTTAAAGGTGTATTTTTAATTCATCAACAAATCTTTATTGGTTTATTTAAAAGGGGGAGGGGAAAGATACTTCTCCTTACAAGAAAATACACTTTAAGATAGTACTTCCCTGGGTATCAGTTACAATCACTGTTAGCCAAAACTTGTGCTACTCCGTGGAGTCTAGGAATTGTTTAAATACATAAAATAAAAACTTTAAAAAGCCTGTGTAAGCAAGGAAAATCTCTGATAATCACAGCTTTAAAACTATGCATATGTGGTATTTTTGTATATAAATAGCTATACAGTATAAATACTTTTTTTTCCCAAAGCAATAAACAGTACAGACCAACTGATTTACTTTACTTATATTATTAAATGACTACATTTATCTTTTACTACAGACAGTCTCCAGATTATTGAAATCTGGATTACTGATGTCAATTTAAGAACAACTATTTATTCCCTTCCAAAATATGTAAATTTGCCCTCACTCTGAAAAGAATGAACAGCAACTACTCAAAAACAAATCCTGAATCAGAGTCACCTTGACTAACTGCCCATCACCACAGCTCTGAAATCAGACTTCTGAGCCTTTTCTAGGACCAGAAAACCCACTTTCTCTTCCAAAAAAGACCCAAACTCACTGCTGTCTGGTCTGTCCAGTTCCTCGCTACCCTTCACCAGTTTTACAAGGTTGGGCATCTTAATGGGAGCAAACTGTCTCATCTTCCAATTAGCACCCTGACAGGTAACACACGATGTTACCAGGGCATGAACTGGATGCCCTTGATCCAACATAACTACCTCCTAAAGATGCAGCGAGGAACTAATTATTACCAGAACTACCAGTATCTTAAGTTTCCGCAAAACAGTTTATATTATAAAAATGTTTCCTTTAATATAAACACTGATTTCAGTGTTTAGCCATTATACTCTGCTTCTCTGAGCAATGGAAACATTAAGAGTTTAAATAACAAACTACAGTGTAATGCTCTTAAACAGCTTAACCAACAACCTAGAAACTAAACAACCTTTAAAGCAACAAGTGAAAAATCAGGATTTTAAAATGTAGTTTGAAAGAGTACTTCTTTACAGTAGAATAGTTTATCCCAGGCTAAACAAAAATGTATGGTGACATTCAATTTTTATTTTTACCTAAATTAATAGTATAATCATCTGCTAATGAAAGCTGATTTGTAGAAATTTAAATGTCACAATGATACTAAATTTCAAACGCCAGGTTTTTCTTTTTTCATAGCAAAGAAATGACGACTTCATTGAATTAGACTACACCATTCTACTGCATGACATTGCATCTCAGGTAAGTGTCACCTGATCTTTACTTGATGCCTCTCTGAAAACTGAGATAAGTATTATAGCCACAGTATGCTTTATTAATTTGGACTTTAAATAAAAATTCATGTAAATGCAGACAGCATTAGGCTGAAGTATTTACAACTGACACAGTCTTTTATGCTACTCTTTTTTTTGAGGACTATTTGTTGCTAACAAAACATACACCCAACCATATATTCCTAAATATTTTCGCAATTTCACTGTGACCTTTGGTTTCTTTACATGCAGGAGATTATTCCTTGGCAAATGCAAGTTCTCTGGCACCCACAATATGGCACTAAAGTGAAACATAACAGCCGTCTACCGAAGGAAGCACAACTGGAATAAACCATGACCCAAAAGCTGGGGTGAAGTGTTAACATGCTTACTGATGATGTCTGTGACAGTCTGCATTTATACCCAGCTTAATCCTAAAGTGTCACTTTGTATAACTGTCTTGTTTACATTACACTATAGTACAGAACTACGGATTCCATAATGAAAAGTTCACTTAATAAAAGTATAGTCCAATGTATAATCCAAAATAAAAAGCTTCCATCCCAGCTTCATAATCATGTTTCACTGTATTGCATACTTACGGTACAGGCGCAGTAATAGTCTCTTTAAAGGCGACTTTTGGCTTTCCTGTGACACAAGGACAGCCATATTCTCTTTCCATCCTCTGAAGAAAAGGCAAGGGGGGAGGAAATGAAGGATGATGAGCCAATTTTCCCATCAAGATAGATGAAAATCATAATTCATTCTGCATATAGACTAAAGTGATATTTACCAGGACAACCAATCATGCTCTTTCACAATCAGTAGAAATTAATGCTGTATTCTAAGTAACATTTTTATTGTTATATAATCAATCATTCATATACATTGTATTTTTTTATTTTATTATTTTTGTGTAAGTGTACCGTCAAATCAGATCTGACTGGTACAGGAGGAGATTGTCCCTCCTTCCCCGGCAGAGCATCTGGTGGATTCGAACCGTGTGCCTCTGGGATTGTAGTTGCAGCTCCTTACCACTAGGCCACCAGAGCTCCCCTATATACATTGTATTTTATATAACTACTATTGATCTTCACTTGCTATCACCACATCTTTTCAAATCCCCAATTGCTTCTTTGTGAAAACAGAAGGCTAACTGAACAATAGGTGTTTAAATGTTCAAAAGGGGAAAGGGAAGAGGAGAGGGGGTGAGGAACGGGGCAGACGGCAGGAAAACTGTCATTATTTAATGTATTTTTTTTAATTAGAAAAAAATTATAAGTATCTTAAATACAGGAAGAGCATTCATTTTAATCTAACAGGTAAGCAAGCTATAAATCTCCAGCTTCTTTATAAGGCATCGAATGATAATTAGATAATGCAAACTTAGGTTTACAGAGTTAAGCATAAAAAGGTTCTAATTTCTAACACTTACTTGTAATTAATCTGTCTACTAAAAGATTTACCACTGTTCCATTATTATTATATGTTGTTGTTGTTGTTATGCGCCATCGAGTTGCTTGCGACTCTTAGCTCTTCTATCCTGTGCCAACCTAGCCCTCTCAAATGCACTTATTCCCACCTCTCTAGTCACAGAATCTATCCATCTCATCAAAAGTCTTCCTCTCCTTCACTGCCCCTCCACTCTGCCAAACATGATGTCCCTCTCCAAGGACCAGTCCCTCCTTGCAACATGCCCAAAATATGTCAGACGAAGCCTCAGAATACTTGACTCCAGGGAACATTCTGGCTTCACCCTCTCCAGGACAAACCTGTTTGTTCTCCTAGCAGTCCATGGTATATTCAACACCCTTCTCCAGCACCACAGCTCAAAGGCATCAATTCTCTTTCTATCTACCCTAGTCACTGTCCAACTCTCTGATGCATAGCACCTAATTGCGAAGACTATAGCCCGGATCAGGCGCACCTTAGTCTCCAGTCTGACATTGTTGCTCTTCAGTACTCTTGAGAGGTCCCTCACAGCTGACTTTCCCAATGCAGTTCGTCTCCTGATTTCCTGGCTGCTGTTACCAAGAGTGTTGACCGTGAAGCCAAGTAAACTAAAACTGTTAACTATCTCAATCTCTTCATCATCCATACTGATGCTGCCAATTGGCCCAGTGGTGAGAATCTTCTACTGCAAATCTATTATCAGAGCTCTTCTGCTATTTTAACTTCAAAGACAGATCATAACTATTTTTATAATCTTAAGTACTTTTTGTTTTTGTTCATCTTTATAGACAAGACCTTTTCTAGGGAAGTCAGATCTCACACCTCCGCACACGGTGACGGAGGCTGATTTGAGGGAGGGCAACAAGCAAGGATGATTGTGGGCACCTTTTCTCCACAAGGTTTTCTTCACAGGTAGTCTCCCTAAGTTGGAACTCCTGACCTAGGGGAAATCGTCAATGTTTTATAAATACTAAGAGGTTTATAGAGGTAAAAATAGTTCACTTAGAACACACAGTGGAGTAGGTCATGTAACATACATAGGCCAAAGAGAGCCAGAAGAACCAGCTTTAATTTGTGGTCATAGACTGAGAGTCACTGACTTCTCTTAACAAAACACAGACAGTAATAGCATGAATTCCTTGTTAGTTACCTGGGCATAGATTTCCAAGTGCAGTTCCCCCATTCCAGACACAATTGTCTCTTTGCTCTCAGTGTTAAAATGGACTCTAAATGTGGGGTCTTCTCTTGTAAACCTGCCAATACCTTTTGAAAACTTTTCTAGATCACCCTTTAAAAAAAAAACCAAAATAATGTAATTAATATTTAATAAAGCAAATATTTCTTTCCATAACAAGACAAACAAGTGTGTAAGAAGACTTAACTCTACCTTTTATTACTACACAGACAAAAATTGCCCATGTGTGGTTGAAAATAAAGTAGAAATTTGAATGTGAATCACACTTTAGAAATCCTATGCATAAGGAGTCCTGGTACTTGAATGTTATATGTGATGCTAACCAAAAGGCCAACGGTTCAAATCCATCAGCTATTCCCATGAAGAAAGATTTACAGTCTCGGGAATTCAGTGGAGAGTCATTGTGTAGCACTGACTCCAGTGGATTGTGGCTTTGTCTGATTCATAAAAATAATCAAAGGAATTGCATGCTAACTCAGGGCTCCACTATAAAATCAAGCAGAATAATGAAAAACAATAGTCAATGCTACACTGAAACTTTGCCTTTGTAAAACAATCTGCTTGGATGTATTACAATGCATCTTTATTTAAACACAATTCCTTATGTGGCGGGCAGAATAAAGACTTTCCAAACCATATACTCTTAAGGGTTGAAATAGGTCCCCACATAAAAGATATGCTCAAGTCCTCACCTTCAGTACCTGGGAATGTGGCCTTACGCTCCCACAAACGAAGGAATGCCTGGCACTACAGAAGCTGGGAGAGACAGGAGGGGTCTTGCCCAGAGCATCCAGAGAACCTGACAAGCCTGCTGATGGCCTTGAATTAAGTCTGCTTGCCCCCAAACTGTGAAACAGCACAATTCTGCTGTTTTAAGAACAGTTTGTGGCAATTTGTTAGAACAGCCTTAGGACACATTTAAAAATTCCCAGTGTACAGACAACCCTAGATACTAAAAATCTTTTCTGATACTGACATATCTGATTCCCTTGTATTACTGTAAGCTAGCATCAGTTAAATGTATTACACAAACCTTAGACATAGGGATGAAGATGTATAAATTAATGACTTATCCTGCATATTTCTAAGAAAACACATGTAATTTAGGAAAGTGTTTGGAACTATAACATATGGGATCTTAGAAGAATACATAAGTGTAAGGTTATTTTTCTTCAAATCTGAGAAAATGGAGTGATTTAATATTTCTTGCCACTTCAACATCTCTACTCTGTAAGGAAGATTAAAAGTCTGCAAAAAAATCCTCAAGATTCCTCAAATTTGATTAAGTAGTAGCTGTTAATAATGTATATCCCAGATGACAATAAATCAGAAAACGTTCTGTAAAGTTCCCAAATGACAAGTGGCCACAGAGTGTTCACTCAGTACATGAGTGAACAAGTTTCAATAAACTATATTAAAATGAGTGTTATGTCAATGCAATTTAAGAACTAAATAATTACAGCTCAGTATCAGGACTAATTCAAGTAATGTGAATGCAGAACCTATTCAGGGCCAATCTGGCTTTGTAAAAATCTAATGATATCACACCCAATTACAAAATAATTATACATCAGAATGAGAAAAAATAGCCTTGTTTACAGGCTTTCCATTTTTATAACCAGGCATTTACAATCATAATTATCAAGAAATCTGGAGATGCATCAAAACCCATGAGACAATCAGTATGTGCAACACTCTAGTGTACTTTACACTGAGCTTTTACCATTGTAACTGAAGACAAATGTCCTTTCTGTCTACACCTTTATGATCTGAATCAGAAGTTACAACTACTACTCTGATAAAGTGAACATTTCAATGCCTTTAATTTCTTTAGACATACTGAAGTGTTATTACAAGGAACAGACTGACACACTTTAAAAGGTGATCTTAGTAGCAGCAGTGATAATACAGACTAAGAATGCTGGTTATGGTGCACTGTACAGACAGATGAAAAAGAATTCAAGCGTTTACTACCATACACTAAATGATCTCCTACCTTGTTAGAAGGCCTCATTGCTACTGAAATGACAGGATCGGGAACATGAATTGACTCCTAAAATATATATTAAAAGAACAGGGACATTAAAATACAACAATAAGAGAGTCAGGAATGAAATAAATTTTGCATTTAACTTTAAAGAGAACAGGACAGACACCAACATCCTGAAGCTGGACAATCAGACCATGTTGGTGTGATTTTCATTAAATACACAAGTGTCCACTTAATATGTTTCACCCCTTTCCCTCCCTAAAATAAGACAAAATTATCTATTTGCTTCCTTAAATTTCTAAAGTCCTTACGTTTACAGACACTGTCAATTTAACACAATTACTATAATAAATCCAAAAGCAATTCGTATTGGTTAATGGCTGCATTTGTTTCTTCCCTCAGTTCCGCTACCAAGCTTTACTTAACCACACATATTATGATCACTGATAAAGGAATGAGAGAAAGGGCACTAGGTTCTTTACATGCGTGATGCCACATTCAATCATCCTAACTTAGAGGCAGGGGGTACTGTTCTCCTTGGACAAATGAGATCTCTGAAGACATGGAAATAAGTCCAAAAATCTGACCAAGGCCCAGCAGGCATTTTGGGGCCGATGTGAGAGCAACCCAGACTACTTGCTTCAAAGCCTGGGCACTTTACACATCTAGTCTCTTTAGACTGCTAATGCAAAAGATTTAGAAAAAAAAATTTTGACGAATATTGATAAAAACAGTGTCCTTATCAAGATTCCAACTATAAAATCTACAAATAGCTTTGAAGATTTTTTTGGTACAGTCTTAAATCAACACAGAAAATTATACACCAAGAAACCGAATTACAAAATTATGAATTCACCCTCTAATATCTAAACTTTTACAGCATTCATCCGTTAAGGTTGAATCAGCTTTGTAAATGCCTTGTGTACAAAGTACCTCTTCCCTAGGTACACACACTCTCTTCTGCTGTCACCACAGGAGCTGTGCTTAGGGACATATGATAACAGTGTAGAAGTTTCCTCACTTTCAGAGGACAAACCAAAAAAAACAGTGAATCAAATGGATCCAAAAGCAGGCACTCCCTCAGCATGCTCTTTTTCTTGAGTTTCTTCAGTGATGAAAAAGAGTCTCTGATTTCCAGGGAGAAAGAAAGGCCTGGCAATCTGTTTCTGAACGCCTGTGGCTATCGTCAATCTGGGCATCATGCTACTCTGAAACACGCAGATCCCATGAGTGAGAATCTACCAAGGAGCAGCAGGTCTAATGGTTTTGGCTCTTCTTTCCAGAGGGCAGGCTGTGTACAGAATACCTCGGTGTATCTTGCTTTCTGAGCATCATTAAGTTCTATTCTCCCCAAACTTAGCATAAATGTACAGGTGGTCTTACAGTTCTCCAAGACGGCAAGAAAGGACTTGCGTTCTGAGTGTAGAATTAAAAAGGGGGCACCACCCCTGAGATCAGCTGAAGATGCTGGCAGTAGTCAGAAAGGTACCAGCTGAGGAGGCAGATCTCAGGGTGAAAGATCAGGCATACATGACCCAAAGTATCTCATGAAGATTTCCCTACACACCAAACCACGGAGGACTGGGGAATGATTTTATTGGGGAAAAAAATCTCCTCAGTTAGCAGACACAGAACACCTAATTAACAACATTCAAAAAGCTACGAATGACATATTATACTTGATGTCTGTAGTACTCAATAAACCAACTTCTGGGTAAAACAGACCTTGCAATTCAGATGAGACGACTTACCATAGAAAGATTACTATTATCTTTATTTGTGAACGTGTCCCCGCTGGCACAGTCAATGCCAAACAACGCACAGATGTCTCCGGCATACACTTCCTCAACATCCTAAGTAAAGACACAACAGAAAAAAGAAACATGAAAGAAGTGATGCAAATCAAGACCCAGTACACTCGCACAAAAAAATACATTTTACAAAAGCAAATGTGGTGATCACACAGTCACTTCTACAAAGAAAGAATCCATACACACCAACAATCAACCATGCTAAGACATGTCGTAAACGCTTCGTTTCTTTAAAAAAAAAACAAAACACAACAAACTACAACTTCATAAGTCAAGTCACTGTAAAGAAAAGTGAATACATAAGCACTTCATATTCCCCTTTGAAAATACTAAGTACTGACCCATAACAGTGTACACTGGCAACATTTTTAAACTGTGTATCAACAGTATCAATAAAGATGAACAAAATCACTTTCATTCCACACCTCTAAACAATTCTGATTTCTTAATGCTGTCAAGTACAAACACAGATCGTAAATACTCATATTGTTTTAAAAATAACCTTTTTTAGACCACATTTGGAAAGGCAAGAAGCTCAAGGGATCTCAGTGCTAAAAAACATTGCTTTACAAGTCTAAAGTGATTTCTAGGAATTAAAAGCATGTGCACTGCTTATGCTGTTACAGCAAATAGACTGAGATGTGTGTGTCAGAGACATCCAAGGAAAAAATGCAAAGGAAGTTTTTAAAACAAAGGCAGGAGAGTGGAGCCCACTGTACTTAAAAATAATTTTAATTTTCCACAGATGCAAGCAAGCATGTAACCAGTTAAGAAAACACAGGAAATCCAAGAACAAAGCACTGGGGCCTCCAAGCTTCTAGGATTTTTTTTCCCCTTTGAGTTGACAATTCATTCATAACAGCTGTGGCCATGGGGGGGGGGGGTTGTGGCTGTGAGAGCGATGTGTGTGGGTATGTGTGCACACGTGTGGATATGCGTGCGTGTGTGTGTGTGCGGGTGCGCGTGCACGCGCGTATGCGTGCATACACGGCTGTGTGGCTGCACACATCTCTTTTTCTGGTTCATGAAACAACCCTTACAAGTACTAATTCCACTACTCTGCCCCCTGCTGTTTATCTCACAAAACAGCAATGCTGTCTAATTTTTTTTTAAACGTATTATTCATCTGCCAGGCCATAAAATTACAGCCATCAAAAATCTCTGAATCTCAAAAACTTTTGTTCATACCCATATATTCTTCCAGGAATTCATGTGAGGAAAAGTGTGAGGGCAGGTGATAACTGCACGTCCTTCGCATTCCTGCCACAGCCTAGCTCGCAGCACCACAGAGGTGAGGGCAAATTTAGGCCTAATTTAGAATGTCAGGCCACAGCCAGGTTTCTATCTCCCAGTCTCCAAACATTTCTAAAATCTTTAAATGGCCCCAGGTACTAACTTAACCCTTCAGGGGGTTATAATAATCAGGCTTTTCAGGTCACTTCAGATTCACTGAAAAGGAAATTCATTGGCAAATGCAAGAAAAGAGATGTGACTTCATTATTCTCACCCACCTCTGAGAATCACAACCCCTATCCCCCTAGGAGGAGACCTGGTGGCGTACTGCTCATGTATTGGTAAGTTCAAAGGCACCAGCTGCTCCTGGAAAGGAAGATGAACTATCTCTCTCCATTAAGATTCCCAGTGGCAGAAACCTGACAGGGTCACTACGGGTCAGAACAACCTGAAGCCAAGGCTACCGCTCAAGTGTCTGCCACACTCTGACATGACAGCTGTCAAACAAAGTGCTCAATCTCGTCCTTCTGTGGGAATGTTCCTTCTCTTAATGTCAGCAAGTGAGGAAATCTAGCTCAACAGTCTAAAATGTATTATTTACCTCACCTAGTGTAGCAATATGCAGACCAGAGTGCCTGAGTAAGAAGAAGAAAGCTAAGAGAAGACTTAAGATCAGCTGCAGGGACTCCTGTAGTGGAGCTCAAGCCACCAGGAAAGGAGGACTACTTTGCTCACGGTAGGGAAGCTGTCATTCTCCCCAAGACCTCCTGTACTTGCCTCCATCATGTCAGCGTGCATGCGAACCAGCCGTTGCACTCGGACTTTCTTTCTTGTTCTTGTATTATATATGGTGTCGCCCTTCTTGAGCTCTCCCTGATAATTCCGAACGTAAGTTAACTGTCCATATCGACCTGCCTACAAAGAGAGGTTGGGTAAAGGTGGGAAGAATGAAAAAAGAAACACAAGAATAAAAATTAACACGAATATTTAACAACTATCTCCAAATATCCCTCCCAGTCTTAGCACCTTAACACAAAAGATTTAATTACAGACTGTTTTCCTACTAAGTTTGAATATTGATAAATAGTTATTGTTAGGTGCTACCAATTAGACCGTGACACACATCGACCCTAAGAACAATGGATGTACTATCCAGTGCAATCCTCCTCTTCTGTGATATACTTGAGTCCACTGTGACAGTGTGTCAACCCATCACATCACAATGAGGGTCTTCCTTTCTCTGACCCTCTACCTTTCCAAGCATGATGTCCTTTCCAAAGATGTGCAAATGATGAAGTTACATGATCTTGGCTCTAAGGAGCATCTTGGCTGCCGTTCCTCCAAGACAGATTTGTTTGTTTGTTTTGCCATCCATGGAATATTCAGGACACTTCTTCAACACCACAACTCAAAGGTGATTTATCTTCTGTCATCCTTAGTCACTGCCTTTCATGTGCACAGAAGGAAGTAACTGAAAATACCAAGGTTTGTATCAGGTGTACTTCAGTCTTTGTAGTAACATCATTGCTCCTTTGTACTCTGGAGAGGTCCCTGACATTTTTCCAATGCCTGTGGCCTGTCTTTTGATTTCTTGACAGTTGGTAATAAAGGCATTGGTTATGGATCCAAGCAAGAGAAAATTGTTAACAACTTCAATATTTTCTGCATCTTATCAAGATGCTACCAACTGGCCCAGAGTCAAGAATTTTTGATGTTAAGATGTAATCCACATTGAAGGCTATACTCTTCTGACATTCTGCAGTAAGCATTTCAAGTCCTCTTCACTTTTAGCAAGCAAGGTTGTACCAACTGTGTAATTCAGGGTGTTGATGAGTATCCTCCAGTCTCGTCACATTATTCTTAAAGTCCAGCCTCTTGAATGAATTGCTCAGATTAGAGACTGAACAGGTAACCAGAAAGGATAGAGCCCTGAGGGACATCTTTCTAGACTGAAATCATGCAACGCTGTCTTGACATTTTCAGGCAACAGCCTCTTGGTCTAGGGCTAGGTATCACAGTTAAGTGTTCTGGGTTTCTCATTCATCTCAATGTTAGTCATAACCTGTTATGACTCATAGAGTCAAATGCTTCTACATAATCAAGAAAGCACAAATAGATAGCCTTCTGGCATGCTCTACCTTCAGCCAAGACCTAAGTGATAGGAGCAATAACATCTCTGGAGCCACAGATATGCTTGGCCTTTTTGTTACCACAATCCAAGATACTTTTGCTACTTTCAAAATAAAATTTCTTAGGGAAAAACTTCCTAAGTTATTTATATTGTAGAGATGCATGTCTTTTGCCTTTATTATTTAATAAATTCAATTTACTACATTAAGACTTAAAACCGAAATTAACTGGAAAGTCACCAAAAACAGTTGAAAATTTTAAGACTGTGCTCTGGATCTAGTAAAGGAAAAATAACTTTTGGCAACTGCTGGATATAAAAGGGTAATCGGGGATGCTGTTGTTATGTGCCGTCGAGTCGTTTGCGACTCATAGCGACCCTATGGACAACAGCCCTAAACCCTGCTCTATCCTGTGCCAATCGCACTGCCTCTGACTCACGCATCCCGATTACCCCAGTCACTGAATCAATCCACCTCAGAGAGGGTCTTCCCCTCCTGCACCGTCCCTCCACTCTACCAAGCATGATGTCCCTCTCCAAGGACCTGTTCCTTCTTACGACATGTCCAAAGTATGTGAGATGAAGCCCCAGAATCCTTGCCTTCAAGGAGCAGCCTGGTTTAACCCTCTCCAGGATGAATCTGTTTGTTTTCCTGGCAGTCCATGGTATATTCAATACTCTTCTCCAGCACCACAGCTCAAAGGCATCAATTCTCCTTCTATCCTCCCTAGTCGCTGTCCAACTATCTGATGCATAACAAGTGATTGCAAAGACTACAGCCCGTATTAGACGCACCTTAGTCTCCAGAGTGACATCATTGCTCTTCAGTACCCTGGAGAGGTCCCTAACAGCAGACTTTCCCATGGCAATATGTTTTTTTATTTTCTGGCTGCTGGTGCCAAGAGTGTTGAGCGTGGAGCCAAGCAAACGAAAGTTGTTAACAATCTCAATCTCTTCACCATCCATCCTCATGCTACCAACTGATCCAGTGGTGAGAATCTTTGTCTTCTTGACACTGAGCCTCAGTCCATACTGAAGGCTGCAGTCCTTGACCCTCTGCAGCAACTGTATCAGGTCCTCCTCAGTTTCAGCAAGCAGGGTTGTGTCATCTGCATAACGCAGATTGTTAATAGATCTTCCACTAGTCCTGATGCCACACTTCTCTTCATAGAACCCAGCCTCTCGGATAATCTGTTCTGTATACAGGTTGAAAAGGTATGGATATAGGACACATCCCTGGCGTACACCTTTCCCAATTTTGAAGCATGCAGTGTTTCCCTGCTCTGTTCTGACGAGTGCCTCTTGGCAGACTTACCAGGGTTAACTCTTACTAAATACCAAGACTACTCAGAGTATGTGATGATCCAGTGATTAACTATAGTAACAATCAAAATCTGAACAAGAACTTTAAACACAGATTTTGAAATAAATTTATAAAAAGTAAGTAGGTAAAAGTAGAAATTACTGAAAAAACTTAGGTTGTGAAAATACACTGACCCGAACTGTTATGTTTTTGTTGTTATGTATTGTCAAGTTGCCTGCCACTCATTATGACTCTATGTACAAAAGACCTAAACTCTGCTCTATCCTGTGTCAATCTTACTGTCTCTGACACATCTACCCCCATTAGCCCAGTCACTGAATTAATGCATCTCATCGAGGGTCTTCCTCTCCTGTGCTGTCCCTCCACCCTCCCAAGCATGATGTCTCTCTCCAAGGATTGGTCCCTCCTTACAACATGTCCAAAGTATGTCAGATGAAGCCTCAGAATCCTTGCCTCAAAGGAGCAGCCTGGTTTAACCCTCTCCAGGTTGAACCTGTTCATTTTCTTAACAGTCCATGGTATATTAAATACTCTTCTCCTGCACCACAGCTCAAAGGCATCAATTCTCCTTCTATCATCCCTACTCACTGTCTAGCTCTCTGATGCACAGCAAGTAACTGCAAAGACCAGGGCCTGGATCAGGCGCACTTTAGTCTCCAGACTGACATCGTTGCTTTTCAATACTTTGGAGAGGTCTCTGACAGCAGATTTTAACAATGCAATTCATCTTTTAATTTCCTGGCTGCTAGTACCAAGAGCGTAAACTATGGAGCCAAATAAACGAAAGCTGTTAACAATCTCAATCAATCTCTTCACCATCTATCATGATGCTGCCAATCAGTCCAGTGGTGAGAATCTGTTCTATTGATACTGAGCTTCAATTCATACTGACCTTCTGCAGCAAGTGTTTCAGGTGTTCCTCAGTTTCAGGATGCAGGGTTGTGTCACCTGCATAACACAGATTGTTGAGGAGTCTTCCTCCAATCCTGATGCCATATTTCTCCTTATAGAACCCAGACTCCTGGATAATCTGCTCTGCATTTACACTGAAAAGGTTTGGAGATGGGACACATCCCTGGCGTACACCCTTCCCAATTCTGAACCATGCAGTTTCACTGCTCTCTTCTGACAACTGCCTCTTGGGTCCAAGTACAGGTTTCGCATAAGCATGATCAAGTGTTTTGGGGTTGCATTCGTCTCAGAATTAGCCACAGTCTATTGTGATCCATGCACGCCTTTCCATAGTCAATGAAACACAGATAGACAAGGTCTATCTAACATTAGCTTTAATATCACTAGTACCATGGCCTCTTCTAAATCCAGCCTGCACTTCTAGCAGTTCTCTGTTGATGTGCTGTTCCAGTCGTTTTGGGTAATTTTCAGCAGAATCTTGCTTGCATGTGATAGTAATGATATTGTTCGATAATTTCCACACTCTGTTGGATCACCTTTCTTTAGAATGGGAACAAATATAGATCTCTTCCAGTCAGATGCCAGGTGGCTGTCCTCCAGATTTTTTTGGCACAACTTGGTGAGCACAGGCAGGGCAGCAGTCTATTTGTTGAAACTAACTGATATAAAAGATACTAAATGTGCCAAAATCTTAAGCTACAAAAGAAGTACAAAGTAGACTGTATCATGAATATCTAAAAGGTAAAATAGATTTTTATATAGATAAAAAAGATGTACATCCTAAATCAAGAGAAAATTATAGGTTGTCTAAAATTTTATAACTAGATAAACAAATTTTATTTCAAGGCAGAAGTAACAAATTTAGATTCAACTTTACAGCATACTCTAAAATAAATTCCAGAGGATCAATGGTTAAAAGGGGGGGGGGAACCAACAGGAAAACAAACGTAAATATTTATCAAACATACAGACAAAGATTTAGATGTCTATACCTGAAAGTCAGAAATAGTGTATCTGGTCATATAAATTTTAAATTACTGAGATTATAAAAAAAAAGGTTACTAGAGAAAGTTTGTACCAACAAATAAGTAACATTTTGATGAAAATAAAAAAACAGAAAAAAGTGAAAACTACAAAAGAAGAAATACATCTGGGTAACACATGTAAAAGTTCTCTCGCATTAGGAATTAAGAAAGATGCATTAGGAATTAAGAAAGATGAAATACTACTTCTCATTTATTAAATTGGTGCTTTTAAATGATACCCATTGCTGAAAAAAAACCAGTGAAATAATCAAAAATATTAATTCTGACACTGACAACAATCTTGAAGTATAAATCATTAAATATTAAAACATTTTATATATTTAATGCAATAATCACAACTCTAGAAATATACTTATTTTCTAAGCACATACCTTTATACTGTTATCATTACTTGTAGTCTTAAACTAAAAATTTTAAATTGCTTTTAGTAGGACTGTCAGGGAACATTTTTTCCATTTATTCAGGTCTCTTACTGTTTCTGGCAATGTTGCTGTTGTTGACTGCTACGACTCATAGCAACACAATGAACAAAAGGCCTGAAGCCTTCCTATAACTATCATTATTTCTCAAAGTTCAAGGAGTTTCCATAAACACATTGTTTAGGAAGTGGATGTCGCTCCTGCTTCCAGCAGTAGCGCTTCAAGTTTTCTTTAGTGTTTCTAGTTAATTCCCAAGTCTCTCAACTTGTAGTTCATTACTATAAATGGTTTTGCTTAAGTTTCCATATCTGTGTTTTCTTTGTTACTGCAGAGCAATTTCACTAATTTTTGTATACTGATCATGTATC
>NW_006399810.1:2420659-2421793 GCF_000299155.1 Elephantulus edwardii
CAACTCCTTGCTATTGTGAACAAAGCCACGATAAACATGGGCGTGCATATATCTGCTTGGATGTCAGTTATGGTCTTTTTGGGATATATTCCCAGTAGTGGAATTGCTGGGTCAAATGGTATCTCTATTTGCAACTTTTTGAGAAAGCACCATACCGCCTTCCAGAGTGGTTGCACCATTTTACATTCCCACCAACAGTGAATAAGGTTCCAGTTTCTCCACAACCTCTCCAGCATTTGTTGCTTGTTGTTTTGTTAAATTTTGCTATTCTGACTGGGGTGAGATGATATCTCATAGTTGTTTTGATTTGCATCTCTCTTAGAGCTAGGAACTTTGAACAGTTCTTCATGTGCTTGCTGTCCATCTGAATGTCTTCTTTGGTGAAGTGTCTGTTCATATCCTGTGCCCATTTTTCTATTGGATTATTTACCTTTATCTTGTTGTGATGAAGGAACTCTCACATCTTGTTGATGGGATTTTTCTAATGAGCAAAAAACAGGACATGGGGGCATAGAGCCTTGAGCATCTCTCTGAAAGGGCCAAGGGCGTGAGAATAGAACAGCCCCTCACCACCTAAGAACAGGTAGCAGATAAAGAGCCCAGAGTCCAGCCCCATGGTACCTCTAGAGCCCCCTAACACCAAGAGGTTCATTTATTCATTGTTGACTCAGACTTTTTCACAGTTGTGGTACTAAGAATGGGGTTTATTGGGAAAATAAATTGGCAAGCAGGGGAGGCAAAGAACATCATCCAATACAAATTCAGGTTTTAGTCCAGCAATCTCAAGGCACAATTCCACAATTAACTCAGGCTCCAGTTTCAGTTCAGCGACACAAATTCCAGAAGCCTCTGATTTCCTCAGTCATCCAGCAAGGTCTAGTCAGAGCAGTTTCTCCTTAATTATCAGGCAAGCATAGCAAAACCTTTAATTGTGGCCTTTATCTCAGGACTCCTCTGGTTACACATTGCCAGCTTCTTCACAGCAATGCCCGTGTCTCTCCACAGCCATTACCATGGTCTTACTCTCAGTGGAGTCTTTTTGCAGTCTCCCTCAAGTCTTGCCATCACTGTGGGAAACACTCTTTCACTCTCCCTCCTTTCTTCTTCTCCTTCTTCCTTCTCTCTCTCTCTCTC
>NW_006399810.1:2422493-2457695 GCF_000299155.1 Elephantulus edwardii
TGAAAGATTTAGAAATGATCCAGTGGGGATCTGAAAATTTGGGGTAATAGTGGGCACAGATCAGTGGTGATTAATCTTATAAAACATAGTATATAGGAATGATCATATGAAACACAACGTGAAGGAAGCAATGTGAAGGAAGCAATGTGTGAAATACAATGTTTATTGTGTTATTAAACACAAATATTATGTTGCCATGCTACTAAACACAATGTATACAAAGTTTGTATGCAAAGCAATATAAAAAAATTTTTAAATCCTTTTAGTCTAATAAAAGTAATATGCATATTGTAAAATACTTTTTAAAAGTAAGAAAAGGGCTAAAAAATGGAATTTTGCCTCAGAAATACTCTGAACACTTGCAAATGGTCTGCCTTTTGCACATCTAAAGAAGCCCACTGCCGGCATGTTGCCTGGTGAGTAA
Organism: Elephantulus edwardii; assembly: GCF_000299155.1. Lineage (NCBI taxonomy): Eukaryota > Metazoa > Chordata > Mammalia > Macroscelidea > Macroscelididae > Elephantulus > Elephantulus edwardii. The sequence continues at coordinate 2,422,918 of NW_006399810.1, forward strand.
CCTGACCGGACAGAGGGACCCGCCTCTGCCTCAGGGTGTTCCAAAGGCTGCCATCTCTGCACACGCAGATGCCCCAACTCCTGTGCTGTGTGTGACTCAGAGATTCAAACTACTAATCTTTTTTTTTTTTTTTAGGTTTGGGTATTTTATTTTAATAAAGATGTAATATTTGTTTTAAGCCAATCAAACCACAAATTTTTTATTTTCTGGTAATGGTGTGGAGAGCATCTCCTCTAAGGAAGTCCCATTTAGTTACCACCTCCACCCTTACTCATAATTTTTTTATTTTTTATTTATACTTTTCTTTTAATTTTTTTTTTTATTTCAATGAACATCTACAGAGATTTTGGAATTCTATTCATTCATTGTTGCACTTTTCTCCCCACGCACCCCCACCCCCAACCTCCCTTTCGCTCCTCTCCTTGAAAAGCAAAAGAAAAACTCCTTCATTGGTACACAAACTACTAACGTTTTAGTGAACAGCCAAGCACTTAACTACTGTGCCATCATGGCTATAAAAGGAACTTTTATGTTTTTTTTTTAAAAAGCAAGCCGCTCCTTGAAGAAATGGTTGATTTCAGCACAGATAAGGGGAATGTAAGGGTGAGCCTGGAGCATGTCATCATAACGTGAGAAGGAAGGGCTCAAAAAGTAAAACAACTGGAACACATCAAAGGGACTCAGGAAGTCCCAACTGGAAGGGCTACTAATCTCCAACCCTGGCCATGGTGAGCAAGAGAACAAATAACAGAGGATTAGAACCAAAAGCATAAAGCAAATTTGCACAAGTTCACACGGAGGTGCATATAACTGAGCAAATACGAAAATGAGGAAGAAACAATAAAACTCACCCAGAGCATTCATATAGTTCATGCAGGTATCATTATCTCGAGGAACAAAACTAGACACACAGGACATGTGGGCTCCCCCATGGCTTTGTTCTCAGGAGAACACATGCCAAGGAGGAACTAGGAACTTCAGAGTGGAGGAACTTGAGAAATAGCACCTCAGGGAGATCAAGGTTAACGTCAACGCTGATTGTTAAGTCATGTTGACAGCCTGTCCACTTGACAAAATGTGATGAAAATGTCACTTTATGGTCTTCTTCCTTAAAATCTACAAATCCAATCGACTGAAGAGTCCTTTCATGGTATAAATGCTTAACACACTCAGCTGCTTACCAAAAATTAAAGGTTCAAATGCATGCTGAAGCACGTAAATGAAAAGGCCTGACAATGTACTCCAAATCACCTGCTGCAGAAAACCCTACCAGCCCCGTTCCACTCTACATTTGGAGTTGATGAGGCGGACTCAGCCCAACAGCAATAGGTACTTATGTGGAAAATAGCAAATGTTAACTGAGGGGAATTTTACAAAATACTTGGTCTCTCTCATAGCCACTGAGCTGTAACCTACTCACACCTGACCCTCCTGCAGGTTTTGCAAGAAGACTCATCAACAACCTGCATTATTCAGATGACACAGCCTTGCTTGTTAAAACGGAAGAGGATCAGAAGCACTTGCTGTAGAAGGTCAAAGACTGTAGTCTTCAATATGGCCTAAAGCTCAACATCAAAAGAACAAAGATTCTCACCACTTGGCCAATTGGTAGCACCACAACAGATGGAGAAGAGACTGGGATTTAACAATTTCAGCTTGCTTGGGTCTACAATCAACATTCTTAGCACCAACAACAAGGAAATCAAAAGATGAATTATATTAAGAAAGTGCTGTTAGGAACCTCTCCAAACTGCTAAATAACAACAATGTCAGCCTAGAGACTAAGGTGCACCTGATCCAGGCCATGATATTTGCAATTACTTGCTATGCATCAGAGAGCTGGACAATGTCTAAGGATGACAGAAGAATAGATGCCTTTGAGTTGTGGTACTGGAGAACATATCTTGGACCACCAAGAGAACAAATGGGTCTACCCTGAAGAGGGTAAAGCCAAGTTTCTCCTTAGAGGCTAGGATTGTGAAGCTCCATCTCACATACTTTGGGCACGTAGCCAGAAGAGACTGGTCCTTGGAGAAAGACATTATGTTTGGAAGGGTGGAGGGACAGTGCAGGAGAAGAAGACCCCAGATGAGAAGGACTGACACAGTAACTGGGGTAATAGGGGCAGCAAATATGTCAGAGACAGTGAGACTGGCTCAGGATAGGGCAGGGTTCAGAGCTATTGTGCTAATAGTGTTGCTATGAGTTGCAGATGACTCAACAGCACTTAACAACAATAAAACATAAACTGCATGAGAGAAGACTATATATTTTTTTTCCTGGTAAGTCACTGATGGATTCACACCATGAGAGAAGTGTGACCTTTGGGTTAAAATGACAACTCCCTATTGATGATGCCACCAGAACTCCCTAAATACCAGTGCCCCTCAAAACTGTTAAGGTCACAAAAAACACACAAGGCATGAGAAACTGTCATAGACTAACAAGATGAGAACCTGAGACAGAAAAAAATTAGGAAAAATTAAGAAAATGCAAATAAAGTACGGACATTAGTTAATTATTAACTTATCAGTGTAGGTTCATTAGTTTAAGGTATGCTAACAAAAGAGAAAACGGGGTGCCAGAGTATGCAGAAATTCTCTTTACTATTTTTATAGCTTTTCAATAATACCAAAACAAAAGCATATTTCTTTAAAAAGACCACAAATACCATGTCAAAAAAGGTCATCTTAGGAAAAGACCCTAGATAGCCACAATCATCTTGAAAAATAAGAGGAGAAGAACCCACACTTCACTGAATTCAAATATACTGCAAAGTTCCCCTAATCAGGACGTACTGGTAAAAGGAAAGACATAAAGACTATTGGAATAGAGACAAGAGTCCAGAAATAAACGCATACTATGGTTCGCTGATTCATTCTGATTTTTTTATTTTCACAGACAGTATTAGATGAGATTCAGCTTCTGAGCACTATATGGTCCTCCCACAGAATGGAGATGACAACTCTGTAAAAAATCATTAGGCCATAGATGAACCACCAAAAATATACATGGGGTATTACGTGGGAAAGAAGTCTATGCAGCATGTGATGTCAGGAATACTGAATTTGTGCACACACAAGAATGACACTGAATCTCCATATTATACCGTCTATGAAAATGAAGTCAAAGTAAATCATCAATGACTCAAATACAAGAGATAAAACTCAGAGGAAACATAAACCAAACCAGCACAATCAAGGGACCCTGCAGGACAGAGGAAAGTAACTGCACAGGTTTTCCAAGGCTGTCAATCTTCATGGAAGAGGCTCAGTTAACTTTCTCTTAAAGAGCAGTTGACGGTTTCAATCTGATGACTTTGTGGTTGGCAGCCAAATGCCTTAACTGCAGCACTACCAGTGCTCCTTCAGTGACAAAAATATACAGATAAAACTCCAAAACATTTAACAGTGGGTCTTATATACAATACCAAAAGCACAGGCAACAAAAGAAGAAAAACAAAACAGATAAACGGAGTTCAATAAAATAAAAAACTTTTCACATCACACAATATGTTCAGAAAGTTAAAGATAGTTTACAAAAGGGGAAGAAAATCTAGAAAACATATTATTTATCAAACCAAAATAATCCCAAAAGTCAATTTTAGAAGAGACCCTGAAGGACAGAGCTGAACTGTCCACTGGGTTTCTAAGGTTATAAATCTTTAGAGAAGCAGATTGTTGTACCTTTCTTCTTGCAGAGTTGCACACAGGATTAGGAGCTGAGTGCTTTAACCACTGACCCAGCAGGGCTCCTGAGCACATTCAGGGCTGCATCTGTTTGCTGGAACAACTCTTTAACTCCTGCAGCATTCTTTTACCACCAATGCCTTCAGTGAGACTTCCTCCCTTATTACCACTGGCTCTCGATCAACTGCTACCTGCCTGAAGGCTCAGTATTGACTGAATCTTTCTGGTACAGTGACTCTTCATTCTTTCCCTCTTCTTTTGATACTTCCTGGGTCATTCAGTATTTTTCTCATAGAATCCTTCAGTATTGCGACTAGAGACTTAAAGTTTCCTTCATTCATCTAAGAAATGCCAGGATGTTGTTCCTGCTTGGTTTTCTTTTTTTTTTTTCTGCTTGGTTTTCTAACTCCAGCTCTGCACATGTCATTCTAATGTGCTTTGTTTTGTCTTCTCTAGAAACCGTTTGGAATCTTCTGAGTTGAACAAACGAGTTCAATGTTCTAGAGCAAGTCTCAGAGTCTTTTCTGACATTCATTATGATCTTAAGTCTCAGAGTCTCTTCTGACATTCATTATGATCTTTTCTTTCTTCTCTCTTTGTAATGAACTTTTATATTCTTCATGGATATGTTCTTGACATCATATCACAACTTATATGGCCTAATGCATTAAACATATTCTTGAAATTGTTTTCAAGTCCAGATAGGAAAGAGTGAAGGTTATATTTTAGCTCTTATGGACTTGTTTTAATTGTTGTCAGCTTCAGTTTGAACCAGCATAAGCACTTAATAGTCTGTCTGTTCCACAATCAACCCCTGGCCTCATACTGACTGATGTTATTACCTCTTCCATTCTCTTTTAGCAAATGTAATCAATTCCTGTGTATTCTTCAGGCAAAGTCCATGTGCAAGGTCACTGTTTACGTTTTTATTTTTTATTTTTATTTTATTAATTTTTGTGCATGTACCATCAAATCAGATCTGACTGGTACAGGAGGAGATTGCCCCTCCTCCAGCAGAGCATCTGGTGGATTCAAACTGCACACCTCTGGGATTGCAGTGCAGCTTCTTGCCACTAGGACAACAGAGCTCCCTACTGTTTAAGTTTTTTTTGTTTTGTTTTGTTTTTAATTTTTGTGTGCGTGTACCGTCAAATCAGATCTGACAGGTACAGGAGGAGATTATCCCTCCTTCCCCGGCAGAGCATCTGGTGGATTCGAACCGTGCGCCTCAGGGATTGTAGTCGCAGCTCCTTGCCACTAGGCCACCAGAGCTCCCCTTGTTTAAGTTTTTGAGGTGCTGTAGAATCAACTACAACTCACAGAGGTCCTGTAACAACAGCCTAAAACCTTGCCCTGCTCCACACCATCCTCAGAGCATCTGCCCCGCTGTAGTCAGTCAAAACTTCTCGGTGAAGGCTTTCCTCTCTTTCACATTTCCCAGCATGCTGTCTTTTCTCAAAGAGCGGCACCTCTTAACCACATATTCAAGGTATGTGAGATGATCAATTACTCCATCATGTGATCACCAGCTTCATTTCTGTGACCAAGACCACATCTTGCAACTATTAGTCTTCCTCGTTTCTAAATTTTGCATTCCAGCTCTGATGCAAGTCATAAGGAGTTGTACTCCTAACCCAAATGCCATGCCTCTCTGGTAGTTCAAATCCACCCATGGCTCCAAGGGAGAAAGATGGGCAACCCCCTCCCATGTGATTTACAGACTCGGAAACTCAATGGCAGATCAGCTGTGAGCTGGTTCTGACTCAATGGCAATGAGTCTGAATTGAATTGAATTGTATCTGGAGGAAGTAACCTGGATTCGAACCACTGGAGATGCTTTGTCTTGGATTAGCAGAGTAACATACTATATATCAATTTTCAGCCATAAAGAAAAACCAGTTTAGATATATGCTTACAATGCTGATGACACTTGAAAACATGTTGAATGAATTTAGTCAGATGTCAAAGGACAAGTACGAAATAAGTCTACTCACATGAAATATCTAGAATAGACTAATGCCTACAGACAAAAACAGATCTAAAATGGGCCACTAAAACAGTGGTCACTGGGATAAAGAAGTTACTGCTTCCTAGGTACCGAGTTTCTCTTCGAGACAATGAAAAAATTTTGCAAACAGACAATGGTGATGGATGCACAATACTATAAATGTACTGTAATTGTTACCAAATTATATACTTAATAATGGTTTAAATGGAAAATCTTACAGTATGTTATATATATTCTAATACAATAAAGACATTTTTTCAAAAGTTATTTATTTTAAAAGTAATTTTAAAAGTCTGAATAATATTCCATTGTAAGAATGTTTCTCCATCTATTTAATCAAATGAGTTCTGCATACTGCCAATTACTTCTACGATTATCCGTTTACAGAGCAAACTGAAACTAGCCAATGCAATGCCCTGCAATAGTTCCATGGAATACATTTTTAGAAGCAAGACTAAAGGTTATATATAACAATGATAGCCTAGAAATAATTTTAAAGTCCTCCACTTAGAAAAATTTTGGTAAAATATGATGTATCTCTTTGATGAAATATTCAATGTCAATTAAAATGGTTAGTCTAGTTATAAGAATATGGACCATATCAACTATAATGTTAAAAGAAAAGAAGGTGAAATTACACAGGTAATGTCATCTATGTAGATATTCATACTTTAAAATTGCAAGAAAAGGCTAGGAGGACATGTACCTAAGGAAATATCATTTGATTGCTTGGATTTAGGAATTCTTTATCAGTTCGTTCCACATTTCCTAATTTCTAAGTCTTCCATGAGAGGCCCAGTCTTTTACCATAAAAGTCTAAAGAATATTTCTATTTACAAGAGTTAAATCATAGGAGGAAACAACTTACCTCCAGTTTAAATGCCAGGCCTACGAACGGGTGAGAGTTGTCTCTCTGAGAGTTCATCAAGATTTTGCTTTTCTTGTTTGAGTCACTAAAACAATGAAATATAAACCTGTGAGATGACTTCTTTCATTAAAACATACTATCTGAGAAAATGTGCTAACTCGGGTTTTTGTTTTTACCTCATAAAAATAAAATTTCATGTAAAGATAGCGATAAGAATAAATTAATTCCAGGGTTCAGCTACCAGAGTGATAGTCCCAGAGTGAATGAGAAACCACAAAAACAAACTGGTACGGAAGAAAAGCTATCAGAGCCAAACTAAGTTTGTATAGTCAAATTTTGTTTCATTTTAAAAATACCACTGTAAACAGAGAATATTTTCTAATGGTAAGAATCTGGATAGAGAGCAAATCAAATCACACTTCTAACTCACAAACTACATATGAAATATTGTGTGTTGTTGTTATGAACTATCAAGTCAGAAGTGACACATTGCTGACCTTCCAGTGGGATTGTAGAAGCTGTAAATTCCAAGAGGGGAGACTGACCATCTTTCCTAAGCAGAGCAGGGGTGGATTAAAGCCCTGCCTTCAGGTTGGCAGTGCAACCTTTATCCACATAGCCACCAGAGCACCATACTACAATCACTAGTACTGTGTACTCTATATGCCAAATTTGTTACCTAAATAAAACAGTGACTGGTTTTTGTAGGTCTAGAAATTCTGATTCACAGACATCAAGTCAATTCCTACTCATTTCAGCCCTCCATTGGATTTCTTAGGCTGTAAATCTTAATGGAGAGAATGCAGGTCTTTTGCAGATTAGGGAAGGAAAAATACCCATAAGCATATAATCACTAGAAAAAAATGTTCTTAAATCCTTTACAAATACTGAAGTGAGAAAGCCTCTTGAAGACTTACTCTTCCTGATTGACAACAGCAAAATTCTGAACTTCTGATGGATTTGGGAGGTATTCTAAAACAGCATCTAAAAGAGGTTGAACTCCTTTGTTCTTCAAGGCACTTCCCAAAAAGACAGGCGTGAAAGATCTGTTTACAGTGGCTCTTCGGATTGCAAGCTACAAAACAAAACATACTTAATGATAACTTTATCTTACAAACTACATTTTGCATTTTAATCAATTACAAATCAACTAAACAAATCAAAGAACTGATATTCTTTGCAGTGCTGGCTCTAAAACAGACCAGAATCAGGTGACCAATAACAGATGATCAAAACACACAGATTTCCCTTCTCAAGACTAAGAAGCCATTTTTTATATAGCTGCTTTTTTTTTCCAATATTTTCATATACAATTAATACTCAACTGCAAAAAATAGAAATATACATATACAATTAGTAAGCTACAAAAGAATGTAATTGATATGTGAATGGCTGTGTGAAACAGGACAATAAAGAAGATAAATATAAAAACCATAGAAAGACATACAAAAAATTATTGATCGGCGAACTGTTTCACGCAGAGGGCAGAGAACCGGTAAATGGGAGACTAAACCAATCAAATCAAGCCCACTGACTGCCCATCAGGTTTCCAAGGCTGGAATCTCTGATGAGGAGACTATCCATCTGTCTCCCGCCTAGGAGTTTATTGTTCTGGTGCTGTGTGCCACTGTGTCAGAAATGACCAATAACTGACCCTCCAGCAGGTTTTGAGAGGCTGTAAATCGCACGGCAGGAGACTGCCCATCCTTCTCAGGGTGGATTCAAACCAGGTGCCTTTGGGATTACAGTGCAGCTTCTTACCACTACACGACCGGAGCTCCCTACATAGCAGCTAATGGATTAAAACTGCTGCCCTTTCAGCCCAACACATAAAACACTGTGCCACCAGGGCTCCTTAATATGGACACTTACATACATTTCTGCAACCCTTCTCAAATATTTAAAGTCTATTAAAGTATTATCTATTGGAATCCATTTAATGAACTGCTTTGGAGTGGGGGTTTCCCCCCTTTCTTTTCATAAAGAACATAAACACAGAGCCAATCAGCACAAACTGCTCACAAATTATGAGTCATGATCGTAGCAAATTCTGAAATAATGATGTCCAGGCCTTCCTCAACTTCTAGTGCTGAGAGGTATCCCAGATGCGGCCCTGCTGGATGGGGTTCCCGGAGAGGAAGCTAGGGAACCATCATAAAGCGGTGGCAGCGAGGAAGAGGCTGAAAACAATGCTGTGTCATGACTGGCCCTCGCAGGAATGCAGAGACAACACAGCAGTATGTCTCATTCCTCACAAAGAAATATAAAACTAACACAGAAAACGACACAAAAATAGGTTAAAGCAAAACATGTGCAATCACCATTTCTGAACATTAGCATGCTGCAAGGTGGGATAAGAGCAGAGCATAATACACCCAAACTCCACTGCAATTAAGTCCGTTACTGTCCACGGTGAGCCTCTGGGTTGCTGAGGCCATGAATCTCCACAGAAGAAGACTGCCTCGTCTGTCCCCCACACGTTGACTTGAACTGCCACGCTTTCAGTCAGCAGCTCAAGACGCAACCCACTTCACTACCGGGGTTCTTATAACAAAACAGACCAATAATCGCAGCCGTTGAACAGGAACCCACTCACAGCAGCGTTCCCCTGGACTGAGTTGCCAGGGCTGCTTAGGATAGAATAAAAGGGAATGTAAAAAGAACACACGCATGAAGACAGTTATTATGGCCGAAATTATCTTTAAAAACTTGCTTTCAAGGCTGCTCTGAGCCCCTGGTCATATTTCTGACTTTCCATCCCTCTCTCTATGGTATTAGAGACATACAGGGAGCTAGTAAATGAATAAAAAGAAATAGAGGTCAACCTAACAAAACGTTGTTAGTCAACCTAACAACTTCTCCCAAACGTTCCCTGTTTAAGAATCACTTCAGATTTGAAAGTTGTTGCCTTTCTCCTGCCTCCAGTAAGATATAGAACCAGAGGACAAGAATTTAAAACTAGACCCACGTAGTATCATGTACAGAGAAAGACGGGCTTATAAGGCTGACCCTTGGCTGGTATCTGGGAATGTGGGTTTGGGGAAGCTTCCTGGCACTCCCAGAACCGACAGGAATGGCTTCCCGTGTCTAGACTGCATAAACCACACGGTATGCTGAGCACCAGCTTCATTCTGTAGTCTGGAGTTCTGAGCATGTCAGACAGAAGGAGCCTGCAGGAGTGAAATCTGGGGCACTGAGTCTCTACAGAGCTTCCCTGGGCAACATCCTCACAGAGGCTGTCACAACCGGAGCCATCCTGTGTGATTTCAGGAGATGACTCCGGGAGGACTGCACCTGGCTTCCTCGAGTCCTCACAAGGCCATGGCCTTGCCCTTAGCTGACAAGGCATCATACTGCTGGAGTAAAGCTGTAGGACTGTACATGAGTATGACTGCAGCCTGAGTCCCGAGGGCCCTCAGTGAGTCACCAAACCCAGGCGTGATGCTGGGACTCTCACACACACTACCCTAATAGATAAAGTACTCTTTCTCTTCTGAGAGAGATACCTGATTTTATTTAAAACCAGACCTGTAGACCTGTATCTTCTGATATGGTGTCCTTTTTTAATGGAGACTTTCTGAACTCTCAAGATCCCAAGATAAAAGATGTCTCATTTCAAAGCCAGTAAAAGAAAAAAGCCAGTTTGCATTGTCCACTTCAGTGTACTTTTATTTTCCCCAATGCATCTGGTTCGCTCTAAACTCCAGTTAAGTTCACTGTCTTTCTACAATAATTATCTATCTGATCTCTGCTAAAGGCACCAAGTGGTGCAAAAGGAACTGCCAATTTTAGGCAGAGATCACCTTTTTTATTTAAAAGAGCTTAAGAATTGGGAGCTCTGGTGGCCTAGTGACAAGAAGCTATACTGCAATACCAGAGGTGTGTGGTTCTAATCCACCAGATGTTCTGCTGGAAAAAGAGGGACAATCTCCTCCTGTACCAGTCCGATCTGATTTGATGGTACACACACAAAAAATAATAATATTTTTTTAAAAGAGCTTAAGAATCAATACTTTAAAAAGCTTTCCACATATTACAGCAGTACATCACCATTTAGTCTGCAAAGACCAGAACCTCATCTCTTCAACTGGCTTGCTGCTGCAGGGTTCTCAGTTACCTTTCATTTTAGTAAGAATATGACCAAGAAGGTAGCTGTTAAAATAGCTCTTACGGGTACAAACTATGAGTCCTTTCCCATTTAAAAATAATATATAAGCAGAGGGGTAGAATTTGTGTGAGTGTGATATTACTAGGATAATAGTTTGGGGGGCTGGAGAAGGAATCAGGAAAGATCCAATGGGGACCTAAAAAGACAGGGTAATAGTGGGCATAGATTAATGGTGAGTAATTTTATAAAACACAATGTATAATGCATGAGCATATAAAACACAACGTGAATGAAGGGCTGTGTGAAACACAATGTACTATGAATTTTGTACATTCACATGTACATGAGAAAGAATATAAAATAAAAACCAAAACAAAACAAAAATAATGTTATCTCACTAGAGAACTCTGATGGCCTAGTAGGTAAAGAGTTATACTGCCAACCCAAAGGCATATGGTTCAAATCCACCAGCGGCTCCACAAGAGAAAACCAGATAATCTCCTGTGTGATTTACAGCCTCAGAAAACCCACCAGACGGTCCGCTATGAGTCATTGTCAATGGCACATAACAGTAACATAACTTACTACTTCTTTAAAAAAACATCATGCCATGTCAAATATCATTTAAGGAAACCAATCATATAAAATGTATTTCCTCATACTTCATTGTAAAACCATCATACTTCCTCCCTTTCCAAATTCATTTTCTTGTTACTATGAGACAAATACTGAGAGCACCTGCCTTTAAATCAGAAGCTGAAGGGATTTTCTCTTCCAGGTAGAGTTCACCAAGTTGCTCATCTGAATTGGCGAGACATTCAATCAGTTCCTGACGATGGTCAGCAGCTGCTGCCCTCAGTTCTGCTGGAATATCACTGTATCGGACAATCTGACTGACAAAAGAAATACCTTATTTTGGCTTTTCAAAGAAAGCACTCTGATAAATTTGCACAAAAATAACCACATTAATGATTCTTTCAAAAATTCAGACAGAATAGGGAATATTCTTAAAAAAAAATCCACTATAATGAGAAAAATATCTCCAAGTCTATAACAGACACTGCATTGTTTTTTTATATGTCAAGTTTTAAAAATATGATGAAAGATGCTTTACAAAATCCTTCCTTCATGCATACTGCTTTATCCTTATTCCAGTTATCTAAAATGAAGGCGTTTTGAGCTTTTAAGTTCAAAGCAATAATAACTAGACAAAGTATCAACTAAAATAAAGAAAGTAAAATTGTCATTGTAGCTAGCCAACAGCATTATTTTACTACCTAATTATCTGAAAAATGGCAAGCATGCAGGGTAGTAAGAAGTCAATCTTCTTATTAAGTACCAACAATACAATAAGCAGCAAACAGCCTATTTAGTAAGTTATTGTACTTAATTTTCACATAATATGAAATAACCTCTATTAACTTTCAAACTCAAACAAGTACAGTAACTTGCTCAAGGGTGTAATGCCAGGAACCAAGTCAACATCAACATCTGTCTCCCAGGACCATATGAGCTCTTAAATATGTTATTAACCATTATCTTATTAACGAGAGCACCACCGTCTCAGATTAGGAGGAGAAATCTGACTTACTTCCCACTATTCAAAACTATGAATTCATTTGTAGAACAAGGTATCTCATTGTGTAGTAGGTAAGACTCTTGGGTAATATGACAGACTCTAATCATGAACATTATTCTCCATTTTTTTAGGAGCTAGGCAAACAAAATACACACCAAACAATCTAATCAGCATCATCCAGTGGTGACCTCGGCTGCCAAGCAAAAGGTCAACAGCTCAAAGCCACGAGCAGGTCAAATGGAGCAAGACATGATAGTCAGCTTCTGTCCAGACGGCAGCTTGTAAAATATTACAGGCAGTTCCACCCTGGGCCACAGGGCAGATACTGCCAGGAGTTCCAGGCAGTTCTGTCCCTCACACAGGGCAGATTCACAGGCAGTTCTACCCCACCACACAGGGCAGATTCTGCCAGGAGTTAAGGGCAGTTCTACCCCGCCACACAGGGCGGACTATGCCCTGCCACAAAAGGCACGTTCAACTTGATGGCGGCGGGCTTATTAACTCAATTAGAAGGGAACAATTTTTAACTGCTTTCACTTATTATATCGTTTTTTTCTTTATAATTTCAAGAAATAGAACAGATATTTATCATACTTATTTTCTTGTCAATTTTTATCACAACACCCATCATACAGAAGCTGTTCTATTGAACAACTGAAATAACAAATAAGTGGACAAACAGAAAAAGAGATATTACATGACAGCCCTGGGTGAAAGATTTTTTCCACCACCTTATACACTTCATAATGTGACAAATACAACCAAGAGCATTTTTAAAACATTCTGGACATATGTCTTTCAGCCATGTTTTTAAAAGGTACTTAATATATGTTTAAAACACCATCACTTTACTTTGAGGCTTCTAAAACTGTTATATTTTAATCATTTTTCGGTTTTCAACTTACCCAAAGTCTCCATCAAAATAGATGGCTCGTTCCTCAATAAGATCTATAATACCTTTAAAATTACCTTCCAAACCAATGGGTATCTGTACAAATGCAGCATTATGATTTAGCTTGGACCTGCAGAAATAAAAATATACATGTTTACCTCTCTTTTACTCCACAGATGCCTTTGATTTTTTTTTAATGTATAAATATAAATAAATAGCTGATGCTAGAAAATAAGATATTTAGTCTCCAAGAAATCTAGAGGACAACCACCTGCACACTGACTGGAAGAGATCTATATTTATTCCCACTCCAAAAAATCTGTACGTATTCCCATTCAAAAAAAGGTGACCTGACAGAGTATAGACATTATCATACAATAGAATGAATATCGCATGCAACCAAAATCCTGCTGAAAATTATCCAAAAACAGCTGGAACAACACATCAACAGTGAACTGTCAGATGTGCAGGCTGGGTTTAGAAGAAGCTGTGGCACTAGGGATAGTATAACCAGTGTTAGATGGATGGATCTTAGCTGAAAGCAGAGAGTACACGAGGAATGTCAATCTGTTTCACTGACTATGTAAAGGCAATTGACTGTGTAAATCAACAAATTGTGGCTGACTCTGAGAAAAATGGGAATCCCAGAACACTTGACTGTGCTTACACGAAATCTATACTTGGACCAGGAGGCAGTCGTCAGAACAGAACAAGGAAACAACACTGCATGGCTCAAAATCAGAAAAGGTGCATGCCAGGAATGCATCCTATCTCCATACCTCTTCAATCTATATGCAACAAAGACCATCTGGGAGGCTGGGCTCTAAGAGGAGGAATGTGGCATCAGGATTGGTGGAAGACTCATAAACAACCTGCATTATGCAGATCTTGCTTGCTGAAACTGAAGAAGACCTGAGGCATTTGCTGCAGAAGGTCAAGGACTACAGCCTTCAATATGGATTGAAGCTCAACATCAAGAAAACAAAGATTCTCACCAGTGGGCCAATTGGCAGCATCATGAAAGACAGAGTAGAGAGACTGTTAACAGCTTCAGCTTGTTTGACTCCACAATGAACACTCTTGGTACCAGCAGCCAGGAAATCAAAAGACGAATTGCATTAGGAAAATCTGCTGTTAGTGACCTTTTCAGAGCACCAAAGAGCAATGATGTCAACCTAAAGACTAAGGTGCACCTGATCCAGGCCATGGTCTTTGCAATTACTTTCTATACATCAGAGAGCTGGACAAAGACTAAGGCTGACAGAAGAACACAGAAGAACAAACAGGTCTGTCTTAGAGAGGGTGAAACCAGGCTGCTCCTTGGAGGCAAGGATTTTGAAGCTCCGCAAGGAGGGACCAGTCCTTGGAGAGGGATATCATGGTTTGAAGGCTGGAGGGACAATGCCATAGAAGACTACCCTGGAAATGATGGATTGATTCAGTGACTGGGGTAATGGTGGTAGGTGTGTAGGGGGTAGAGGGTTTGAGACAATTGGCAAGATAAAGCAGGGTTCAGAACAATTATACACAGCGTCACTATGAGTCAGAGTCGACAGAGAACTAAAAGCAGTGTCTCCAGAATAGGAAAAGAAACAGAACAATGGGGTGTAGGTGACATCAAAGCCAATGAGTTTAGGAAGCCAAAATCTCATTTAGCCAATAGGAAAGTAAAAAAACAAACGTCATTACCGTTGAGTCCATTCTGCCTCACTGTGACCCTAGAGGACAAAGGAAAGCCTGCCCACAAGGTTTCCAAGCTGTTATCTTTATGAAGCAGACTATCAACATCTCTCTCTCAATGTGACTGGTAGACCTCTTGGTCAGCAGTTGAGCGTTGCATCACTGCACCATCAAGGCTCCTTTAATACAGCAAAAGGCCTTCCAGTCCCCAGAATGCACCAGAGAGAAGGCAGAAGGGGACAGAAAACCAAATCAATGACCAGGATGGGGGAGGAAGGTGAGATAACAGCCCACCTCTCAATTATAGGAAAGCTGATTTCAGGCAAAGTTAAAGAGGGAGGTTTCTACAGGAAAATACTCAGAATGGATGTTAAAGCCAGACACTCACAAACAGGATGCTCCCCCCTCCACAGCCTCCAACCAGCGAAGAGAAACAAGGCTCGCTGGCGGGGATCTCCTTGGAGAAGAAACACGGACAGCTCCCAGTGTTTACTCTAGCCTCTAGACTCTCCTTTGTAACTATGAATCAGTGACCACGGATCATCAAATACCTGTAAGAAAAATTAGTGCCTAAAGGAAAGACATGAACTCAATAAATACCATTAACCTCCAAAGAGTACTAGAGGGAAGAAGAGAAAAATTCAAAGATCTAAAATGCAAATGTCTCTATTATTAAAAGATGTTGTAACAAAAAAAGTTTATTAAAATTTAAAATTGCTGAAATTTAACCAAAAAAGGCTAAATAACCAAAGGGATGCAGATGAACTAAATGAGAATACCTGACCTTGAAAAATTTCCTATATAAACAAATATTAATCTACGGATAGACACACAGACAGGAAAGATGAACAGGTAAGGACAGGGGACGAACTAGATCCATTATCACACTCAGGTTTGGCAGATATTATTTCCTCATCCATATATGTATGTGGTCTAATTTGCCTTTGTATAAGCCAACAGCAAAGTTTCATAAACTTAATCATAATTCCCTGAGGGAGAGTTGCTGGGCCCAAGGACCCTAGTTTCTCATTAATTGGTCTAACATTCAAAAAGACAATGTTTCTGTCTACTGTGATCAGAGGCTGGGTTTTAAAAGTTGAGGGTGGTTACCTTCAAAATACAACTATGGGTCCTCACTGTCCATAGTAAAGTAAAGAGAAGAAAAGCAAAGACATAGGAAACAATTAGTTCAAAGGAATCATGTGCATCTCAATCTCCAGGTTCCTGAGACCACAGCTCAGTGGCATCCAGGTACCACTGCTGAATGCCCAGAAACATGCATTACCAAGTCCTGAGAGAAAGGGTCAAAAATATAGACCAAACACAAAATCCTAAAGATGCCCATAAGTGTTGGTCTGACAGAGACCGGGGAAACCTCCCTTAGTCACCCTTCAAGCCTGGGAACTAAATTTACCCTATAAATCAGTTTTCAGTCAAACAACAGGAGAGCCAGAGAGCCCCTCGCTCCTAAAATAATCACAAGATCTAAAGGACAGCATTTGCCCTGTGGTAAATCTCAGGAGGCAGGAAGGAAGTAGACAGAGGATTAAACTAATATCATAAGGAAGAAGGAGGAGAGTGTAGTTACAAAGAATGGATTATAATTAATATTGTGGTTGTTATATGCCATTGAGTCTCCTATGACCCATAGTGACCCTATGTACATTAGCTCTGAACCCTGGCCATCCTGAGCCAATCTCGTTGTCTCCAACAGACCTAATCTTATTTCTCCAGTCACTGAGTCAATCCATCTCATCTGGAGTCTTCCTCTCTTGTGCTGTCCTTCTACCCTTCCAATCATGATTTCCATCTCCAAAGACTGGTCCATCCTGGCCACATGTCCAAAGCATGTGAGCTAGAGCTTTAAAATCCTTGCCTCCAAGGAGCAGCCTGGCTTCCCCCTTTCCAGGACAGTTTGTTCTCCTGACAGTCCATGGTATGTTCAATACTCTTCTCCAGCACCAAACTCAAAGGTAGCGATCTTTCTTCTATCATCCTTATTAACTGTTCAGCTCTTGGACACACAGCAAGTAATTATGAAGCCGATGGCCTAGACCAGGTACACCTCAGTCTCCACACTGACATTGTAGCTCTTCAGTACCCTAGAGTGGTCCCTGACAGCCGACTTTCCCAATGCAATCTGCCTTTTGACTTCTTGGCTCCTGGTGCCAAGACTGTTGATTGTGGAACCAAGTAAACTGAAGTTATTAACAATCTCAATCTCTTCTTCATCTACCATGAAGCTGCTAATTGGCTCAGTGGTGAGAATCGTTTTTTGATGTTGAGCTTCAGTAACTATGCTGTTGTCGTTATGTTCCGACTACAATTCATAGTGACCCTATGCTCCACAGCTCTAGACCCTGATGTATCCTGAGCCAGTCTCACGGCCTCTGACAGACCTACCCTTATTACCCAGGCCCTGTGTCAGTCCATCTCATCCAGGGTCTTCCTCTCCTGCACTGTCCCTCCACCCTTCCAAGCATGATGTCCTTCTCCAAGGACAAGTCCCTCCTGGCAACATGCCCAAACTATGTGAAACAGAGTCTCAAAATAGTATACATTTCAAACTGTTCTCTAAATTCATCTCCAATGACCACCTAATAGAAATTAAGCTCTATTTTTCTCATTTTAGAGTTGATGAGTTCTGATGAACATAACTCTTAGCTTCTATGTTCCATCTACTAGGGTAAGTCATTCCCAGAGACACATCTTTAAAAGGAACAATTCAAGAAATGTCTAATGCCAGTGAATTCATCGTCTTTCTGGACATGAGATTTCTACCTGACCATCACTCTCCTTGCTCTTTCTAAGGCCCATTACCTCATCTGCTGCAGCGCCCTGGCTGGGTTGGAGCCCACTCGGTCTAGTTTGTTAATGAAAGTTAGAAATGGAACGTTGTAGCGCTTCATCTGACGATTCACAGTCATGGTCTGGCACTGCACCCCTCCAACCGCACAGAGAACAAGGACTGCTCCATCCAACACTCTCAGGGCCCTTTCCACTTCAATGGTGAAGTCCACGTGACCTACGTGAGATAAAGAGAGTGGGAGAGGTGTGAAGAGCAGCTTCACCTATACACACTCACTCTATCAGTTTTGTGTCTTCGGTCATTACATAGGATCTTAATTTGAATGAAACTCTTTCAGTCTAAAACACTATCACTCAAATTCCTCTCTCTCCCTCTCTCCTCACATGCAGATACATACACACACACACTCACTCACTCTCTCTCTCTTTCCTACCTATAAGCCAGGACAGTATGGAAACAGAGAACGTATGGTAAAAAATTATAGTCTCTTAAAGTATAGATCCAGAAGTTTGCAAATCTGTTAAACAGGAGTTACAATAAAGAAAACAGGTATTTTCTTTTCCTATAATAGCATTCACTCAAGGGGAAGGGTGAAGGAAATGATCTTGTGTGAAAAACAATGTATACAAACTTTGCAAATAAACCAGTTTAAAATAAAATAAAATTTAAAAAAATAGTGTTCACTAAGTCGCAACATCAGAGCCCAGAAGACCACGTCATGAAGATGCTAGGTTGTGGGCATTTTAGGAATCAGCTGAGCTACAGGGAAAAAACAGGAACTTTTCCACTCAACAATCATTTATCTGAGCAGTTTTCAAAAACACTACACAAAGAGAAATTGCTGAAGGCCTCATGTCAGTTTACTCAGAAAGAACGAACAGTCACATTTTTTAACATGTTATACTAAAAATATGACGTGGGTCTTAGAGAGAGAACCAAATGCGCTTTCACCAAAACAAGTGGCAAGCAAATCAGCGACCCCACTCACTCACCAGGCGTGTCTATGATGTTGATATTGACATCTCTCCACAGGGTGTAGGTGGCCGCTGACTGAATAGTGATGCCTCTTTGTCTCTCGAGCTCCATGGAGTCCATCACAGCACCGACCCCATCTTTTCCCTTCACCTACAGACAAGCACAGGGTTCAGACTTGCATCCCTGCGCCCCAAGGACAGAGGTCTACTGAGACGGAGGCAGACCACAGCGACGTAGTTCATCTGAGCAGTATCCACTCCTGGTTATGACTTCTGTCCTGTTATCAACCACCTAACTCCTTGAATTTCACTTCTCTTCTCAACAACTGCAAGTGTAGAGTAACTCAGTCCCTGGCCTTAGTCAGGAGCACACACCCTCCTCCCCACCCTCCTCCCCGGCCAAGGTCGGGAGCTCGCGCCCTCCTCCCTGGCCTCGGTCAGGAGCATGTGCCCTTGGCATTGCTGCATTAGCCTGGTGTCAGTCCATCTTCCAAGGACAGATCTTCTCCAACTGTGATACATGTGGATTCTCAGACTTGAAGGAGAGGACTCTACTTTTAAAGCATATGATTTAAGTAGACAACCTTCACTGGAAGAAATACTTTAAACTGTAAAGTTAAGTACTCAGTGATAGAATGCTTTCAAGAAAGTTGCAAGATTTTTTAAAATAATTTCTTAGGACATGCTATTATGTATCATTTAAAATCATAGACATACCCTCATATTAATAAATTTTCAAAAACATTATTTAGTTACCTCAACAGTTCACTCAACATTTCAAAGTAGCTCGAGCATGTGGTGTTAATGATCCACTCACTACTGTGCTACTTCTTTTTCTCTTTCAAGCTTTCAGAAGGTTATTAAATTATAATGCTTAATAAGACCAAACTCTCGGTAATGGAGAATCAACCACGCATATACCTCATGCATCTTTGCAATCCTCCCCGTGTAGTAGAGCACACGCTCAGTTAATGTCGTTTTCCCCGAATCAATGTGAGCAGAGATTCCGATATTTCGAATTTTTTCATTAGGAACTACTATCCGTGATGAGTACCATCGGCAGGTCTTCCAATTAAACTGAAAAAAAAAAGGGGGGGGGGTGGTTCAAGTCAACAAACTTTTTATAATAGAAAACAGGGCAATGTGAATGAGTCTGGTGGACATCTTTTGCTCAAGGAACTTAACAGACACAAAAGGCACAGCCTGAACACACAGAGCCTAAGACAGAAATGATGGCTCACACTGAGAACAACGGGGACCCACAGCAATTAACCGTGCTCACACAAAACGACACCTAGACCAAGAGGCTGCTGTGTGAACAGGGCAGAGGGGCCCTACACAGTCTAAACTTACAAAGGAACTGCATCAGGGCTATATCCTCTCTCCACACACATTCACTCTGTATGTTGAGCAAAGTATGTGAGAGGCTTAACACTATGAAGAAGAATGTGACATCAGGATTGGAGAAGATTCATCAATAGCTTACATTATGCAGATGACACAAACTTGCTTGGTGAAAGCGAGGACTTAAAGAGCTTGCTACAGAAGATGAAAGATGGATTACAACTCAATGTCAAGAAAATAAAATTTTTCACCAGTGTACTAACAGGCTCTTAATAGACTGGCAAAAGATTAAAACTGTCAACGACTTCATCTTACTTGGATCCACAACCAACATCCTAGATCAGAAGATAAGGAGACATATTGCAGTGGGAAAAGTCTGTAGTCAGAAGATTCGCCAAATTATTGAAGAGCAATGATATCAGTTTGAAGATGAGGGTGTGCCTGATTCAGGCCAGGATCTTTTTATTCATCCACTATGCATCTGAGAGCTGGAAAATGAGTAAGGATGACAGAAGGATTGATGCCTTTGAGCTATGGTGTTGGAGAAAAGGATAAAATATCCCAGAGACTGCCAAAAGAACATATATGTCTTTGAGAGGGTGGAGACAAAGTACTTCTCAGATGCAAGGCTGGCAAAGCTTCATCTCACATTCTCTGAGCATGTTGCTTGGAGAGGCTATTCCTTGAAGAGGTGTCATCATGCTTGGAAAGATGGAGGGCGCCAAAAGAGATGAGGACCCTCAACCAGATAGAGTGACACAGCAAATGCAGCAATGAGCTCCAGCAAGTCGGAGACGATGAGGATGGTCCAGAATAAGACACGCTTCAGCTCTATGTTCCCAGGGTTGCTATGAATCGAGTACTTGATGGCAACTAACAACAACAGGATAGGCTCTAGCCCACAAGTCCCCTCAGCAAAGAAGAGACTACATGAGAACACATTTTTTTAAACAAACAAAAAGCTTTTCCTAAGTGTCTGCTACATACTGAGAGCTGGGATTAAGCTGATCAAGACGTAACAGTCTCAAAAAGTAACTTAGCAAAGCATTATAATGAAATGTGCAAGGAGCTGGAGTCAGAAAATCAAAAGGGATGCATTTGCTGAAGCTTAAGGAACTGAAGAACAAGGTTAAGTCTCAGGTTATAATACTTAAGGATGCTGA
The DNA here is from genome assembly GCF_000299155.1 of Elephantulus edwardii. Taxonomy (NCBI): domain Eukaryota; kingdom Metazoa; phylum Chordata; class Mammalia; order Macroscelidea; family Macroscelididae; genus Elephantulus; species Elephantulus edwardii. Next base: position 2,444,032 of record NW_006399810.1, read on the forward strand.
AGGGAGAATGTTGAATAACCCAGGAAGCATCAAAAGAAGATGGAAGGAGCACACAGAGTCACTGTACCAAAAAGAATTGGCTGACACAGAAGAACTTCATGAAACAAGATATGATCAAGAGCCTGTGGTAATAAGGAGGAAGTTCACGCTGCTCTGAATGAATTGGCAAAAAACAAGGCACCAGGAATTGATGGAATATCAACTGACATATTTCAACAAACAGATGGTGCCTGGACGTGCTCACCAGGTTATGCCAGGAAGTCTGAAGGACCACGACCTGGCCAACTGACTGGAAGAGATCTATATGTATTCCCATTCCAAAAAGTGGTGACCCAACAGAGTATGTAAATTATTAAATTAATATCACACTTGTTTGAAACACCTCAGATAGGTTAGTAGACTTAAAGAAGAAATCAGAGAGAATGAGAAAAAGCTTAATGCAGCTTTATTAAAGGGGGAAAGGGGAGCTCCCGGGTGAGTTCCTCAACCTGGAGAGGCAGAATCGGAAGTCACACTGTGAACTTACTGGGGAGGATTTTTATAAACAGAGTCTTTAGGGAGGGACATTCCACTCTGATTTACGAGCCACCTGCTAGCTCAGCCAGACAAGCAAGGCTGTTCGCTCTTCTTATCAGCAGCAGGCAAGGCCATCAGCATTTGAGTTCCGGATTCTTCATTCTTCTCTTTGGCCCCCTTTGCCCAGACTTAATAACCACCATCACACACAAGCAAGATCCTGCTGAAGATTATCCAGAAACGACTGGAAAAGTACATTAGCAGAGAACTACCAGGTGTGCAGATTGGGTTTAGTAGAGGCTGTGACACTAGGGATAATATAAGCAATGTTACATGGATCTTGGATGAAAGCAGGGAGTTACCACAGGAATATATGTGTTTCATTGATTATGCAAAGGCATCTGACTGTGTGGATCACAAAAACTGTGGCTAATCTGAGAAAGATGAGATCTCAGAACACTTGACTGTGCTGATGTAAAAGCTGTACTAGTAGTAGGAAGCAGCTGTTAGAACAGAGCAGGGAGACTGTATGGTTCAGGATCAGGAAAGGTATGCACCCTGTCTCCACACCTCTTTAATCTGTATGTAGAACAGATCATTCAGGAGGTTGGACTTTGAGGAAGAATGTGACACCAGGATTGGAGGAAGAGTCATCAACCTGCATTATTTAGATGACACAACCTTGCTTGCCGAAAATGAGGAGGATATGAGACATTTGCTGCAGGTCAAGGACTATAGTCTTCAATATGGATTAAAGATCAACATAAAGAAAAAGATCCTCACCACTGGGCCAATTGGCAGCATCCTGATAGACAAAGAAGAGATTGAGACTGTTCATAACTTCAGCTTGCTTGGTTCCACAATCAACACTTTTGGCACCAGCAGCCAGGAAATCAAGAGATAAATTCATTGGGAAAGTCTGCTGCTGTCAGGCACCTCTCTAGGGTACTGAAAAGCAACGATGTCAATCTGGAGACTAAGGTGTACCTGATCCAGGCCATGGTCTTAGTAATTACTTGCTATGCATCTGAGAGCGGGACAATAACTAAAGATAACAGAAGTGCTGCCTTTGAATTGTGGTGCTAGAGAAAAGTATTGAACGTACTGCCAGGAGAACAAATTGTTCTGTCCTGGAGAAGGTGAAGCCAGACTGTTCCTTGGAGGCAAGGAGTTTGAACCTGTCTCCCATGCAACTAGGACGGAAGCCCTTAGAGAGGGACATGACTGGAAAGGTGGAAGGAAAGCCTAAGAGAAGAAAACCCTGGATGAGATGGATTGACTCAGTGACTAGAGAAATGGGATTCGGTATGTCAGAGACCATGAGATTGGCTCAGGATGGGCAGGGTTCAGAGCTAACGTACATAGATAGGGTCGCTATGGGTCACAGGTGAATTGATGGCATATAACAACAAGAGTAACTTACACATTGCCAGACAGTGCACCATTCTTTAACCCTCTCAAAGATGTGTTTCTCAATATAAAGGAAAAGACTGAAAGATCTTTGTGGATTCCTACTGTGACTATCTCAGGGTGCTTTGGTGGCCTAGTGGTAAGAAGCTAAAATCCCAAACATACAAAATTTGCATCTATCCAGTTCTCTGCAGGAGAAGGATGAGCAATCTCCTCCTATGTCATTTACTGTCTCTGAAAACCTACTGGAGGGTCAGCTATGAGTAGCTTCCAACTAAACAGCCCCCAACAACTGTGACTGTACAGGCTAAATGCAAGTGCTAATCTTGTTTACTTCACAGACGCAAAACCAAAATCTCACACTCAGTCATTCAATTGCTGTTGAGTCAGCACCCACTCAGAGATGGCCCTCCTGGGGGTTTTCAGAGCAGTAAAGAGTCTAAGAGGAGACTGGTTATCTTTTTTCTGCTGAGCACCTGAGGGATTCAACCCGCCTGTCTTGGTTGGAATAGCAACTCCCTATTCACTAGGCCACTAGAAATCCTTATCTCATAGATGCAAGATGAAAACTCACCTGGAATAAGCAAGTGTCACTGGAGAATTAAGTCGTAGATTACTTCTAGATTTCCCCAAACAGGTTTTTAAAGCATCAGAGAATTTGTGTTTGAAAGATCTTAGTTGAAAGACTAGAAACATACCAGATACAAGGTCTGACATCAGTTGGGTTTCAGGTCTACTTTGGACCTGAAGAAGCTCCATGACTTTCATCTTAGTGGGAGATGGTATGTAAGTCATTTTGTACAAAGTGCATAAGTCTACAAAGAGCAAAAGGATAAACTGGACAAGTATGATCTCTGAGCTGGAGGAGTTGAAAACCTACCAATATGTACCTGTATTCCATGGCAGACTGCTCCAACAAAACTTGGAAATGGAACTGAGCCACTTAACTAGTTCTTACCTTAACCAAAATACTAGGATTTAATAGTGTCAGCTCCCAGGGGCCTTACTTTCTAAGTACTAGTTTACTTCCCTTGTTGTTGTTGATTGCTATCGAGTTGAGCATGACTCATAGCGACCCTATGAACAAAAGACTTGAAGACTTTCTGTAACTATTGTTGTTTCTCAAACTTTGTAGAGTTTCCAGAAGCATGTTGTTTAGGAAGTGGATACCACTCTTACTTCCCCACAACCCTTAATTCTCTACAATGGAAAGGCTTCATTGTGTCTGAAACTCTTAGTGACACCAGTTGACAAGAAGGTGCTTTAAAGCACCATTAATGGAACAGATACTTTTGCCAAATGTTACTGGTGTAAAAACCTGCAGCAGCGACAATGAGACGATTTCCAACTGCTCCTTCAGTAAAAATGTAGGGTTTAATTGACATTTTAGTTCTCCACCTCTCCCTTACTGTAGTTCACAGCAAGGAAATTTGAGGCAAGACTTAAATGGTGCTAATAGCTGAGGTCATCCACTCCCCAATAGTAAAGAAAGAAAGGTTTCTTGTTCTTCTCAAAGGCACCGATTCTTTCCTGCCATCCTTAGTCACTGTGCAGGTCTCAGCTGCATAACAAGCAGCAGAGAAGACCATGCCTTGAATCAGGTGCACCTTAGTCTTTGGACTGCCACTGTTGCTCTTTAGCACTGAGAGGTCCTTGACAGCAGATTTTGTAGGACACAAATCCAGAGGACACTAAAGAGCCAAAACAACTAGTTTTGCATGAGAGAAATGTTTAATTTCTATCTAACCATATTCCTTCAAGTGCTTCTCAAAAGTAAAAAATAAAGGTGTATTCACAGACTTCCATCCTCTATATATCTGCTAAAAAACTGACCAAAGAATGGAAGTTTGGACACCCAATTAAATAACCCTGAATCTGCTGAGGAAGGACAGTCAGCTCAAAACACTGTCATGAAAAGATCCCCGGCTAATAATTCCAAAGTCTTGGCTACGAGCTCTGAATACAGCACCTCCTTAGCTGTCTCACCTTCACTTCCCTTTAAGTGATGTGGACCGTGAATTAGGGATCCATCCACCCACCCCACCCCACCCCCCAGGGCAGGAGAGGCTGCTCGGGAACCTCAAGCGCAAGCACCCCGCAAGCGCAAGCACCGAGGGTTTTCCCGGCTGCAGCACAGCCGATGGCAAGTGGACCCGTCAGCCTGGAAAGTCGGGGACGCGACCCCGCAGCCCCGGGGTCAGAGCGCCCAGTCTCGCCGTGACCGTACCTGTCTCCCCGTCCAGCCCAGGGCGGCGGGGACCCACGGCCAGGATCCGCGCCCCAAGGTCGCTGCAGCGGTCACCCCCAGCAGCCTCATGGCAGGTCAGAACAGGACTCAGCCTCGCACAGATCACGGTCAGAAGCTGTGCCGGCACCGTAGCGGGAAGCTTCAAAGTCACGCCGGCAGCCACTTCCCGAGCGAAGGCCAAAGAGGCGGGGGGAAGACAGGAAGGGGAGGAGCTTCCACACGGGGGCGGTGCAGAGCCCTAGGCGGCGTGGGCGCCCTCTGCCGACTCGGAAGGAAAGTGCAGCGCTTTGAGGGACAGCTGGAAGGCAGGCTGTAGTCCCTGCTGTGAGGGAGGGTCAGAGGGGAGTCATCCTCACTTCTTTTCTTTGTTACCAAATATATTCTTACCACTGGGCCGATTGGCAACATAGAAGGTGAAGAGAGAGAGTTTGTTAACAGCTTTAGTTTGCTTGGCTCCTCAATCAATACTCTTGGTAACAGCAACCAGGAAATCAGAAGACAGATTGCTTTGGGAAAGTTGGCTCTCAGGGACCTCAATCGAGTACTGAAGAGCAATGACGTCAGTCTGGAGACTAAGGTGCACCTGATCCAGGCCATAGTCTTAACAATTGCTTGCTATGCTTCAGAGAGCTGGACGATGGCTAGGGATGATAGAGGAGAATTGATGCCTTTGAACTGTGGTGCTGGAGAAGAGTATTGAATATACCATGGACTGTTAAGAAAACAAACGGGTTCGTCCTGGAGAGGGTGAAGCCAGGCTACTCCTTGAAGGCAAGGATTCTGAAGCTTTATCTGACATATTTTAGGTCATGTTGCAAGGCAGGATCAGTCCTTGAAGAAGGACGTCATGCTTGGAAGGGTGAAGGGACAGCGCAAGACAGGAACATTCTTTTTTAAAAAAATTATACTAGCTTATTTACAAAATTCTAATACATTGTTTTCGAGAACATTCTTTCAATGTGCCTCAAGATTCTTGATGAGATGGATTGACTCAGTGACTACGGTAAAGGGTGGTAAGTGTGCCTGAGACAATCAGGTTGGCTCAGGATAGAGAAGGATTCAGAGCTGTTGTACAAAGGGTTGCTATGAGTTGCCACAATAATATGAGATGCATAACAATAACAATAACAACAACTGCTCTACACAGATGCAGCTTTTAAACATGGTACAGACTGCTTTTAATTAATAGAATTTAGCTTTTTTTATAAAGCCACATTCTATTGTTGTTACTTTATATATAAGAAAAAATTAACTCTGGGACCTGGCATAAGAAAGAACACAGAAAACAAGTGTGAATGAGGTCTTAATTACTAGTGATTTCTCTCATTTCAAAATGTCCTATCTTGCTTGATGTAACTGTCTGATGATCACTCCACATTTCAAGACTGCAGTCTGGCCAGATCTCCTGTGGAATCCACCCGAAATTTCACATGTCCAAAACTGAGCTGCTGACCTTCAAAAACCTTATTTCCTGCAGTCTGCATTATCTCGTAAATGAGAATTCCACTCTTCAAGTTGCACATGCCAAAGTACAACGCTTGCAGGGATGCCCTCATTTAATCTGCTATTATGTGCACTATTTTTAAAACTAGATCCTGAGCCCACCATTTCTCCTTATCTTTTCTCACCGCCCTCAGAGTGGCCTGAACTAGTGCAATAACCTCCAAAGGCAACTCTGTGCATCGACCTTTGTCCTCAACAAAGCAACTGGAGTGTTTAAGTCAGATGCTGTCATTTCCGCTGAAACCACTACTGTCGCAACTCCATTGGGAGCTGCATTGCCAAACCAAAGGTGACGCCGCTCCCGTAGTTCAAATCCATTGTAAACTTTGAGGGAGAAAGATAGGTAATCTCGCGTGAGATTTATAGCCTCAGAAATCAACTGGTCAGTGAGTTCTCATTTTACCCAAGCCAAGCCAAATCGTCTCTACACTTGTCCAACTTTAAATAATTAATGTTTTTAAACTCTGAAATTTGTTTCATTCCCAGTCAAAGTGAAATCCCACGAAGGCCTGCATAGGGGTTCCTCCTATCCCACTTGCCTTGCTCGCGTGCCAGCCCACCTCGGCCTCCCTGCGCGCTCCCCCAGATAGCTCGGTATCTCCCTGGAAACAGCATCTGCCATACCGGTGTTATTTGACCAATCAGAAAGCCAGACACACTACCACCAGGTCACTCAGGCTCACAGGGCAGAGCGGAACTGCACGAATCCATTGGCTTTCAAGGCTGTGGATCTTCCCAGGGCCACACTGCCCACCTGATGGGTTCAAGCTGGGGCTCCAAATCACCAGCTTCTTGGTCAGCAGTTGAGTTGTTTTCACCACTGGCAGCTCAGGACTTCAGTCATCCGTAGCTTATTGTCAAGTGTTGTCCAGTGGGCGGCAACTCATAACACCCTGCGTAAAAAGAAACCTGTGCCTGATCTCCCGTGGCCTTGAACCCACTGTTCGTTCTTGTGAGGTTCTCCATACAGACAGGGGTTCCCCATGTAGACCTATACAGAGGTCCGTGTTGACTTCAAACCACTAACGGCAACATAAATGGGAGATAAGAAGCAATTAATAATATACGCATAGGAAGCTCTGGGGGCTTTAGTGCTCAACAATTATTCTGCCAACCAGAAGAGACTCAGTTCGAATCCACCAGCTGCTCCACAGAAGAAAGATGGACGATCTCCTAAGCTGTGATTTACTCTCTGAAAAGTCACCAGAGGGTCTCAGTCAGTTCCAGTTCAATAGCACACAACAACAACAAATAGAGGCTGGGAGCCTGGTGGCACGTTAGCCATGGGCTGAGCTGGTACCCGGATGGTGGAGGCTGGAACCCACGCGTCACTAAACGTGGAAAAAGACCTTCTGCCTTAGCAACCCCTTGGGGCAGTTCTACTTTGTCATCTGTGGGGTTCTGTGAGTTTAGATTCAAGGGCAGTTGTTAGTTGTTGTTGTTGTGGTGGTGGTGGTTAGCTGCCACCAGGTCGAGTATGACTCATAGCGACCCTATGAACAACAGAGCTGAACCCTGCTCTATATCCTGTGTCATCCTCGCTCTTCCTGACACACAGAGCCCATTGCAGCAGTCACCGAGTCAACCTACCTGGTCTTGGGTCTTCCTCTCCTTCGCCGACCTTCACATCAAGGACAGTAGAGGGATAAAAAAACCCAGGCTAGCATTTCAGTGGGGAAAACACGAATACCTATTGTATGCAATACCTTTAAACGGAAGCTTTTTTCAACACAGTAAAATGGAAGAGACCACCTGCTATCAAAATAATCTGCAGGTAAATGCACAGTAATAAGCGTGCAAGCACACAGATGCAGGCGGTTTGAAAATGGTACATTTTATCAAGGGACCACATTAAAAGAGGAGATGTCATAGAGAAACTAACTGTGAGGGTGCCCAATTGTTGTTGTTGTTGTGAACACATGAGTCAGAACTGACCCATAGCTGACGGTCTGGCAGGTTTTCAGAGACAGTTAATAGGACGAGAGGAAATTATCCATTCTTCTCCAGCAGCTGGTGCACTCGAACTGTGAGCCTTCAGGATTGCAGCACAGCTTACCACTAGGCCACCTTCAAACAATATGCCCTTAATCAAGAACTTCCATGTAGACAAGGAAATGCTGAAAGACATTTTCCTGAGGGAAAAGTACAGGTATCAGAACTGCAGAGGAAACAAGTGGCGACCATCATAGATGTTTGAGAGGCTCCCCAGCTTGTTCTCTATGAGACAGTTTAAATTTTGTTTTATGTTTGACAATCACATTTATGCAAAACTCTGTTATCTGTATAGTAAGTATAGGAAGTATTGTGGTTGGAGTAAATGATAAAACTCGTCCCTCAGTCATATCAGCCATTCGTGGAGATTGGCTGCTTTTTTCAAGTAGCACAGATGCAGAATGCTTCCATCTTCCGTGGAAGTATGAACGTCCCCCCGAGAAGTTTTTCTGGGAAAACACTGCTCTTCTTGGGAACCAGCTCACAAACCAGTGACCCCACACAGTTTTAGGGGAAATTTCTGAGGTTATAATATGAAAACGCTCCACAACTCACTGTCTTACACTCAGGACCAACTCAGAGCTGACTCTCCAAGTGTTTTCAGAGGCTGTAATTTCCCTGAGAGGAGTGTGCCGGTTTTTCTCCCTCAGAGCACCTAGTGGATTCACGTAGCCTAATTTGAACTGGCAGCAAAACTCCTTTCCCATGAGACCACCAGAGCTCCTAGAATTTCTAAGCAAATGAGAAATAGTGGTACATTCATATCAAGTTTGTGCTAAGCACTTTATTTTCCCCCCAAGAGTGTTTTCCCTTCCAAGAGTGTTTTATTATTTGTTTTCTATCCATTCCCCTGTTGATTTGTGTTGTGTGTGTGATTTTAAAAAGTTTACTGAAAAGTTGGATTTTCATTCCTTCATTGTTGCACAATTTCCTTCTTCCTCGCCTCCTTCAGTTCACTTTGCAATACACCGGTTATTCTGGAGTGTTGACATACATATTACACTCCTTTTCAAAAATTCTTTCCTTAAACTTTTCCAATCCAGTGTTCATTATCTATTCCCTCTTTTTCTAGTTTTCTTCTAATGTCCCATCTTTTATAACAATGATGTTATGCAGTATTTGTCCTTTTTGACTGAGGTATGTCACTCTACATAATAACCTGCAGCGTCACTCATTTTGTGTAATGTTTTATGAAATCCTTCTTTTTTCAGATCTGCATAGTATTCCATTGTGTGAGTGAATATAGCATACATTTTTCTACCCATTCGTTTGTTGAGGGTCACTTGGGCTGCTTCCATTTCTTTGCTTTTGAGAATAACTGACCAGTAAACATGGGTCTGCATACATCAGTTTGGTTTGGGTAGTGGCTCTGGTTTCTTTAGGGTATATTCCCAGCAATGGAATTGCTAGGTGAAAGAATATTTCTATTTCCAACTTCTTGAGAAAGTGCAAGACCACCTTCCGGAGTGGTTGCACCATTTTACACTCCCACCAGTCATGAATAAGGATTCCAATTTCTCCACAACCTCATTAGCATTTGTTGTTTGCTGTTCTGTTGAACTTTGCTATTCTTGTGGGGTGAAGAAATATCTCGTAGTTGTTTTTATTTGCATTTCCGATAGCTCATTATTTTGAACATTTCTCCATGTCTTTGTTTGTCATCTAAATGTCTTCATTGGTAAAGACATATTCTGTGCCTGTTTGCAATTGGGTTCTTTACCTTTTTCTTGTTAAGGTGCTGGAGTATTCTGTAAATTTTAGACATGAGTCGCTTATCAGATATGTCACTACCAAATATTTTTCCCCAGTCTGTGGGTTTCCTTTTACCCAGTTGAAGAAGTATTGATATGCATAAGGATCAGATTCTTATACTATCTCATTCACCTATTTTTAAATTCTATTTTATTGGTTTGCTTACAATAATTTTTTACGTTGTGTATTTGTATGTGTGTTTCACACTATTCATTCAAATTGTGTTTTATACAATCAATCCCATGCTTTATGTTTTATAACATCAGTCACAACTCAATCTTGCCCATCATGATGCAATCTTTACAAGTCCCTGCTGTATCCTTCCCATTTCCTTCCCTTTCCTCCTTCCCGCCACCAAACTGCAACCTTGTGGTTTTTCCCTTACCCATCTTCACCCCTCTGCTACCACTCCTCCCTTGTTTTTATCCCATACATGTTTTACTAGTTATCCTTCTATTTTTACAAGAATGGTTATAAGCAGTATTTGTCCTTATGAGACCAAGTTAGTTCACTCAGAATAATGCTCTTCCAGTCTCTCCCAAATGTTGTTGTTGTTATGTGCCGTAGAGTCATTTGCGACTTATAACGATCCTATGTACAACAGCCCGAAACCTTGCTCTATCCTGTGCCAATCGCACTGCCTGACACACCCATCCCGATTACCCCAGTCACTGAATCAATCCATCTCATAGAGGGTCTGCCCTTCTTGTGCCGACCCTCCACCCTCCCAAGCATGATGTACCTCTCCAAGGATCTGTCCCTTCTTGCAACATGCCCAAAGTATATCAGACAAAGAAAGCCCCAGAATTCTTGCCTCCAAGGAGCAGCCCAGTTTAACCCTCTCCAGGATGAATCTGTTTGTTTTCTTGGCAGTCCATGGTACATTCAATACTCTTCTCCAGCACCACAGCTCAAAGGCATCAATTCTCCTTCTGTCCTCCCTAGTCATTGTCCAACTCTCTGATGCATAACAAGCGATTGCAAACACCATGGCCTGTATCAGGCGCACCTTAGTCTCCAGAGAGACACCGTTGCTCTTGAGTACTTTAGAGAGGTCCCTAACAGCAGACTTTCCCATCGCAATATGTTTTTTTATTTCCTGGCTGCTGGTGCCAAGAGTGTTGACCATGGAGCTGAGCAAACTGAAGCTGTGAACAATCTCAATATCTTCGCCATCCATCCTAATACTGCCAATTGGTCCAGTGGTGAGAATCTTTGTCTTTTTGACATTGAGCCTCAGTCCATACTGAAGGCTGCAGTCCTTGACCCTCTGCAGCAAGTGCATGAGGTCCTCCTCAGTTTCAGCAAGCAGGGTTGTATCATCTGCATAACGCAGACTGTTGATAGATCTTCCACCAATCCTGACGCCACAATTCTCCTCATAGAGCCCAGCCTCCTGGATAATCTGCTCTGCATACAGGTTGAAAATGTATGGAGATAGGACACATCCCTGGCATACACCCTTCCCAATTTTGAACCATGCAGTGTTCTGTTTTGACAACTGCCTCTTGGTCCAAGTATAGGTTTCACTTTAGCACGATTAAATGTTCTGGGATTCCCATTCTTCTCAGAGTCAGCTACAGTTTGTTATGATCCACACAGTCACATTCTTCTGGTATGCTCTGCTTTCAGCTAAGATCCATCTAACATCAGCTACAATATCCCTAGTACCATGACCCCTTCTAAACCCAGCCTGGACTTCTGACAATTCTCTGCTGATGTGCTGCTCCAGTCATTTTTGGATAATCTTTAGTAGAATCTTGCTTGCATGTGAAATCAATGATATTGTTCTGTAGTTTCCACACTCTGTTGGGTCACCTTTCTTTGGAATGGGAACAAATATAGATCTCTTCCGGTCAGTTGGCCAAGTGGTTGTTCTCCAGATTTCTTGGCACAATTTGGTGAGCACGTCCATGGCAGCATCTGTTAGCTGAAATATGTCAATTGGTATACCATCTATTCCTGGGGCCTTATTTTTTGCTATTTCCTTCAAAGCAGCTTCAACTTCTTCCTTCATCCCACATGTGGTATTTTTAAAAAGCATTGCTCCTGAGTGCTGTGTAGTACTCCATTGAATGTACCACAATTTCTCAATCCATTCATCTGTAGTTGGACATTTGGGTTGTTTCCATGTTCTTACGATGGTGAATAATGTTGTTGTACAAATCTCCATTTGTACCTCAGTTCCAATTTTCTTGGGGTATATTCCAAACAATGGAATAGCTGGATTATTCTTTTCTGAGGAAATGCCAAATGGCCTTCCAGAATCGTTGTACCATTTTATAATCCCAACAACAACACATAAGAGTTTCTATCATGCCACATCCTCTCCAACATTTATTACTGTCCTGTTAAACTTTACCATTATTACTGGAGTGAGATGGTACCTCATCATGGTTTTTATTTGCATCTCTTTTATTGCCAGTGATTTTGAGCATTTCTTCATATGTGTCTGTTGGTCATCTGAATATCTTCCTCTGTGAAAAGTCTTGCCATGTCTTTGCCCATTTTGTAATTGTGTTATCATGTGGAGGCCCTGTAGTATTCTGTAAACTTTGATATTGGACCTTTATCTGAAATGGTATTGCCAAGTGTTTTGCCCCCAGTCTGTAAATTTTCTTTTCATTCTGCGGGACAAAGTTTTTAATGCTCACAGGGATTTAATCTTTAGAAGGTACTATTCATCAGTTTTATCCTCTCCAGAGTGTGTATTTCTGGCTGTATTTAATAGTCTCTTTATACAATAGACTAGGCCATCTAAGCTTGATCCTAGTTTGTCTGGTATGAACTTTATAGTTTGGGGCTTTACTCCCAAGTCTCTGATTCACCTTGATTTTGGTGTATGGGGTGAGATGTGGATCCTGTTTCAGCTTTCTTAAGGTAACAGTGCAGTTTTGCCAGCACTACTTGTAAAAGAGGTTGTCATTTCCCCTTTTGATAGGTTTTTCCTTTTTGAGTATCAGCTGACCATCGATAGATAGTTGGGTCCACTTCTGGGTTCTCAACTCTATTCCATTGGTCTATGTGCCTGCTGTTTTGGTCACTATTGCAGTGTAGTGAGTAGGTTTTGAGGTCAGGGAGTGCTATGCTTAATACGTTAGTTGTTGTTGTTATTGTTTTTTGTTGTTTTTTTTTTTTCAGAAATGTTTTGCTTATTTGAAGTCTCTTTCCTCTCCAAGTAAACTTAACATTTTCTCTTTTGATCTCCTTGAAAAATGAATTTGGTATCTGTATTGGAGTTCCATTAAACATGTAGATTGCTCTTGTTAGGATTGTCATTTTCACAATATTGAGTCTTCCTATCCACGAATAGGGAACATTTTTCCATTTATTTAGGTCTTTTATTGTATTTCGCAGAAATGTTCTGCAGTTATCTTTGTACAGGTCTTTTGTGTCTCTAGTTAAGTTCACTCCTAAGTATCTCAATTTGTGGTTGGCTATTGTAAATGGCTTTGCTTTGTTTCCTTTTCTAAGTTCTCTTTGTTGCTATAGAGGAATCCCACTGATTTTTTGATACGAATTTTATATCCTGCTACTCTACTAAATTGGTCTACTAGCTCTAACAGTTTGTATTGATTTTTTTTTTGTTCTTGTTGAAGACTTGGGGTTTTCTGTGTACAGTATCATATTATCAGCGTATTGTGATAGTTTAACCATCTCTTTGCTGATCTGGATGTCTTTTATTTCCTTCTCTTGTTGTATTTCCCTAGCAAGCACTTCCAATACAATATTGAATAGAAGTGGTGACAGTGGCCATCCTTGTCTGGTCCTTGTTGGCAAGAAAAATACTTTTAGTCTTTCTCCATTGAGAATGATAATTGCTCTTGGTTTTGCATATATACTTTTAACTATGTTGAGGAAATTCCTTCTATTACAATTTTGCTGAGTGCCTTTATCAGGAAGTGCCATTGGATTTTGTCAAATGCCATTTCTGTATGAACTGCTAAGATAATATGGTTCTTGTTCTTTGCTTTATTAATGTGGTGAATTATGGTGACTGTTTTTATGTTGAACCATCCTTGTATATGTTTTATGAATCCCACTTGGTCATGATGAATTATTTTTTTAATGTGCTTTTGAGTCCTATTGACTAAGTTTTTGTTAAGCATTTTTGCATCAATAATTATGAGACATATTGGTCTGTAGTTTCATTTTTGGTAATATCTTTGCCTGATTTTGGTATTAGAGTTATGCTTGCTCCATAGAATGACTCTGGAAGTGTTCTTTCTGTTTCTAATTTTTT
>NW_006399810.1:2487511-2513943 GCF_000299155.1 Elephantulus edwardii
GGACTAAAACCAAGGACTACAAACGTCATTAAAGAAAAGCATGAAAGAACTTTAGTAGTCCTAATCCACAATGCCAACAGTCTTCCAAGTATCCTGAAAAATCTACAACCAGAAGACAAAATAGATGAATGGGACCTTCTAAGAATCAAATCCCTATGCACAACCAAAAACATCTCCAACAGGGTAAAAAGGGAAGCCATACACTGGGAAAAAGTGTTGGGTAATGACATGTCAGATACGGGACTTATATCTAGAATTTATAAAATACTTGAACACCACAACAAGATAAAGGGAAATAGTCCAATAGAAAAATGGGCACAGGATATGAAAAGACACTTCACCAAAGAAGACGTTCAGATGGCTAACAAGCACATGAAGAAATGTTCAAAATCCCTAGCTCTAAGAGAGATGCAAATCAAGACAACTATGAGTTATCATCTGACCCCAGTCAGAATAGCAAAACTTAACAGAACAGTAAGCAACAAATGCTGGCGAGGTTATGGAGAGACTGGAACCCTTATTCACTGTTGGTGGAAGTGTAAAATGGTGTGGCGCTTTCTCAAAAAGTTGCAAATAAAGAAATAATTTGACCCACCAATTCCACTACTAGGAACATACCCTAAAGAGACCATAACCAACATCCATGCAGATATATACACACCCATGTTTATATGCACACCCATGTTTATCACAGCTTTGTTCACAATAGCAAGGAGTTGGAAACAACCCAAGTGCCCATCAACAAACAAATGGATAGAGAAGCTGTGGTATATTCACACAATGGAATAATATGCTGCCATGAAAAGCAAAGAACTTGTGAAATATTATTCAAAATGGGTGGCCCTGGAGGATGTTATGCTGAGTGAAATATCTCAGTCACAAAAGGACAAATACTGTATGGTGTCACTGTTGTAGAATGAGACTGACATTAGTGTTGGGGTAACACTGAGAAAACTGGATAAATTATGTATACTGCATTGAAGCTGATGCGGGTGAGAACAATTTAAAAGTAATATATTCAGCAACTATTTTTTGTAACTCTTGTGTAGATTGTCTCTAAACAATGTGTGACCTTTATTTTAAAAAATACAGAACTTTGGAATCTGAAAAAAAAAGTAATATATTTTAGGGCATTATGATTATCATAAGAGTTCAGACTGAGGGGTGCAGAGTGGAGTATACTCGGGATGGAGATGGGGGAGTGCGAGGGGATTGTATACCAATGAAAGAGTTTTTCTTTTGCTTTTCAAGGAGAAGAGTGAACTGGGGTGGGGGGGGTGAGGAGAAAAGTGCAACAATGAATGAATGGAAATCCAAAATCTCTGTAAATGTTCATTGAAATTAATAATAAAAAAATACTTATAAGAAGTAAAAAAAAAAAAAAGAAAATGCAGTCAAGATGCACTAATAACAAATTGGTGACCATTCCTTAGCAAGATGATTTAACACAATGTGGAAATTATCCAACAGTATCATCAATATCACATGCAAACAAAATACTGCTGAAAAACATCCAAAAAATGACTGGTACACTACATTGACAGAAAACTGGCAGAAGTACAAGAATGATCTAGAAAAGGCCGTGGCACCAGGGACATCATTGCAGATGGATTCTGGCTGAAAGCAGGTAATACCAGAAGAATGTCTATTTGTGTTTCGTTGACTATGCAAAGGCATTTGACTGTGGATCACAACAAACTATGACTAACATTGAGAAGAATGGGAATTCCGGAACATTTATTTATGCTCATTCAAAATCTGTACCAAGATTCTATATAGGGAATAAAGGGAAACTATGGTTTAAAATAGGAAAGGGTATATATACATCAGTATTGCATACTTTCTCCATAAGTCTTCAATCTGTATTCTGAGCAAATAACTGCGGAAGCCAGAGTTTATGAAGAAGAATGTGACATCAGGATTGGAAAAAGACTCAACAACAACTTGCATTATGCAGATGATACAACCTTAGTTGCTGAAAGTGAGGGGGATCTGAAGCACTTGTTGCAGAAGATCAAAGATTATACCCTCAAAATGGACTACAGCTTAACATCAAGAAGACAAATGTCCTTAACACTGGGTCAGTTGGCAACATCATGACAGATGGAGAAAGATTGAAACTGTTAATGATTTCAACTTATTCTGATACACAATCAACACCATTAGTACTAGCAGTCAGAAGATAAGGATATGTACTGCTTGGGGTAAGTCCATTGTCAGAGACTTCTCTAAAATCCTGAGCATTGATAGCAGTTTGAAAACTAAGGTTCCACTGATTCAGGTCATGGTCTTTTCAATTACTTGCTATACATTTGAGAGCTGGACAATGAGTAGGGATAACAAAAGAATTGATGCATTTAAATGAAGGTATTGGAAAAGAGTACTGACTATCCCATGGACTGCCAAAAGAATGACCAGGTATGTCCTGGAAAAGGTGCAGCCAGAATACTCCTTGGAGGCAAGGATGGTGTAGCTCTGTCTCTCATACTTTGGACATGTTGTTAGGAGAGGCTACTTCTTGGTAAAAGGATATCATGGTTGGAAGAGTGGACAGTCAGTGAAACAGAGGAAGATCCCCATAGAAATGGACTGACAGAGTGAGCATGGGCACAAAAGTATGTGAGATGGTGAAGATGGCACAGGAACAGGATGAGATTCAGGTCTGTTGTTCACAGGGTCACTATGAATCACACCTGACTCAACATCATATAACAACAGTAATAACAGAATGCAAAAGATGGAAACAAAGAAGAAATAGTATCTGGAAAATATACCTCTGGTGACAGAAATGAGACTGGCTCTTTTATGACAGAATTTTATAAAATTCATTTTTACTACTTATTTGAAACAAACAGCAGATAAAAACATTGACATCATCTGACACAACAGACTTGAAGTGAACTGTATCTGTGGAAAGAGAGTGGAAAAGTTCAATGTCATCCACCAGTCAGAACAAAGTCAGCGGTTTACAGTTGTGGAAAAGATCAATTGCAAATATTAAAGTTCAAAATGAGGCTCAAAGTAAGTTCACAGAAATAAAAATATAAACCTCTATTTATCCCACTGAAATTTAAAAACCACCTAGAGAATAGTTTTGATGTATTGAATAATGACAGATTATAAGTTGTGGAATGACCTTAAGAACATCCTACATGAAGAACACAAAGAGTCACTAATAAGACAGGAAAGAAAGAAAAGACCAAAATGGCTATCAGAAGAAGCACAAACTTTTCCTGAAAATGGAGAGGCAAAAGCAAAAGGAAGAAATGATGAAGTAAGAGCACTAAACAGAAAATTTCAAAGGCAGCTTGATAAAACAAAGACCTGGAGTTAGACAATCAGAAGGAAGAACATGCTTGGCATTTCTGAAGATCAAACGACTGAAGAATGAATTCAGGCTTCAAGTTTCAATACTTAAGACTTTTATGGGGAAAATGCTGAATAAGCATCCAACGACGAAAGGAATATACAGAGTCACAGTACCAAACAGACTTCATTGACAGTAAACCCCCACTTTTCACTTTCTGAAGTCTACCATTTTCATGCATAATTTTATTACATATCTATTATTCATAAAGAGTTTAAAACCTTGTTCTGCAGGCTTTGAAATTTAGTATCAGTGTATTGTATTACATAAAACACTGAAAACTCCAGGAAGCTGAGAAAATTCTAGCAGGAAGACCTCCCAGCTTTCTTCGGCCCTGTTTCTCTGCTGTCTGGCGGGGCCCCTGTAACCCTAAGGAGTTGAAGAGCCACCCAGGAGCCATATCCCTTGCTGCTTTAACTTTCATGCAGTGTTCCAATACTGCACTATTTCTGAACCATTTTCCTATTGATAACGTAGTTAGATAGTACATCCTTACCTTGTATGTCTCCTTACGCAATCATGTTTGAGTTTCTCTATAGCATAAGAACAGTATTACTGTGTATTATAGGATGTGTATACTGTTGTTGTTGATTGCCATCAAGCCAAGCACAACTCATAGTGACCCTATGAACAAGAGACCTAAAGCCTTTCCATAACTATCATTTCTCAAAGTTCATAGTTTCCAGAGGCATGTTGTTTAGGAAGTGGATGTCACTTCTGCTCCCAAACCTGTCTTAAACTAGGAGCTCCACCTAACACTGTCCACCATTGATAACCATTATGCCATTTAAAACCCCGAAGGCACAAGGTTCAGCATCACAACAAATCCAGGTTACCTCAGTACAGCATATTGACAGAAGAGTGCTGTACCACTTAAAAGAATGTTCCTAGTCACAGTGATTTTTGAGAGTTGGCTCCAACACCTGTGGTGTGAGAGGGCCAGTTTTTATATCTCCTTCTTAGTCCTTACAGTCCCAAGACTTAGGTTTGCCAGTCTCATGAAGTTTATTTTATGAAAGACTTCTGTAAAATATCTATTTCATTTTCAGCATGAAATAAACATAATTAGATATTTAGATTAAAAAAGGCATACTGGGATTTGGAGGATAGACCAAAAAACGACATTAATTAATACAGTTATTTTAATGCTTTCCACAGTGACATGTTTCTCCTTACATACTCCTTACCCCACCTCCTTCACAGTAAAATCTGACATGGTTAAGCTTTCAAACCAAAAATTTATAAAGTTCTAGTAATTGTTAGAAAATACTCACTCCTCCTGGAGCCCGACGAGTTTGAGATGAGGCCTGGAAAACTTTTGGTGGTTCATCACCTACTTTAGAGTAGGTCATAACTGAGGAAGAACAAAATGAATGTCCATTTGGATCCATTGAAAGGTGACCCTAGAGACAAATATATTAATTGTAAATTTAGAGAGTCTAGTCAAATATGAAGAATTCAAGCCAGACAGATTCAATTAAATAATATCTGCAAGCAATACTAAAGATATTGCCAGCATCAAGTATCAAAATGGCATCCACAGTGAGGTTCTTCTTTTTAACCAGTCATCCCAAGTCTTATTGTGAGGAATAACAACAAGTGATTCTTTTAAGATAGTGAGTCTTTGGGACTCACAAGATGAAGTCTTGTGGCATTATTTAGATACGTATCTAAATGGCGTATCCGTAAACCTGATAATTTAGTCTGTGGCTGACCCATATGAGCAATTTTGCCAACACTGAGTCAATTAATCGTAACATACACCAGGAAGTTTTGTATCTCCTGTGGATACCAGATTGCTCGATTACTGAAATCATTCCTAGATTGTGATATTCTGAAATGACCCACAGAATCCAAACCAGGTGAGTAAAGTGATATCCTTCCTCTTCAGACAGATCATGCTATTGTTGCCATTGTTAATATTATGAGTAGAAAAGCAGGAGCATTAGTAATAATTTAGAAATATTTTTAGTAGTAATTTAGAAATATTTTTACTGTATAGAAAAAAACCCAGTGCATAAATTCCTGAAATTGTGAAGTTTTTAGTGTTTTTTTTTAAAAAAAACAAAACCATCAAACTTAATTTTCTAGATGCTACAATTTCTTTTACTTTAAACAGGCGGGTTATAGATAAATAGAAATACAAACTCAGAAAATATTCCTTTGAAAAATGAAACAATGAATGAATGAATGGAAATCCAAAATCTCTGCAAACATTCATTAAAATAAAATAAGAAGAAGAAAAAGGGGGGAAAAAGAAAATGTTCTTTTACAGCAATTATCTGTAAGGAAAATAAAGGTTTTGGAGATCAATATTAAAAATTTCAAAAAGTAATGCTATTTTTTCCAAAGTGCAGGCTGCTGAAATTGTAGGTTAAAAAAAAAAAATCTGCATTTTTATTATACAGAGAACACTAGCACACTATGTAAATAATATGTTATTTTTCCATGAAATTTTTATTTCAGCTACATTTGTTTACAACCCACTGCCATCAAGTCAAGTCCAATCCTGGCCGCTCTCCAAGACTGCCAGGCTATACAGGAGGTCGGTCAGACAGTGGGCCCAAACCATGGACTCTTTGGTTAGCAGCCTCTACCATGAATACACTATTCTTCACACACAATGATTTATGTACTGAGCCATGCTGTAAAAGACAGAAAGCCACCAAAATATAACGAGGTAGTAATAACTCACAATGTTTTCATTACTTTCTGTTTAGTACTTACGAAGTTTCTTTGCAATTCCTGCATACTGTTTCGCATATTTAACATCATTCGATCCATTGCCTGAAAAGGGCTGACATCTGTATGCTACAGGATATTAGGAAGTATGTTATTAAATACAAGTACAACACAAAACCATCTTCAAAAGCATTCTAAAACTTTCCCCCAGAAGCATGCAGTGGGATCTCACATTGCAATAAATCAGGCAAACATAAAGAAAATATTAAAAATAAAACTCAATAAAGAGAAAAACTGAAACACAAATGAAGGTTAATTAGCCAACATACCAATGATTATGGAATTATTGTTACTGTTGTTATGTGCCATTGAGTCAACTTTGATTCAAAGTGACCCAATGAAAAACATATCTGAATCTGGCCCTATTTTGTGGCATAAATGGATTAACTAATAAAACAAACACACTATCAACAGAGAAGAAGCTGGATGACTGCTGTCATCATCAGGTGCCGTCGAGTACAACTCACTGGTGAACTTTGTTTTATCCTGTGCTATCCTCATTATCTCTGATACACTGAGCCTATTGCTGCAGTCACCGTGTCAATGTTCCAGTCATTTCTGGATGACCTTCAGCAATATTTTGAGTGCATGTGATAGTGAATTATAACACTATAAATAAATACACTGAATAATAAATTCTGGTTTAGGTCAGTTCCAACATGACACAGTTCCCATGTTTTAAAATTTTTTTCTTTCAATATCACACTACACAAATCAAGACACTGTCTCCTGCACTAGTAAGCATGACTGAACATAGCAATGCCTAAGACAGCTAGCCTTCTGTTCTCATCATGACAGGACCCAGGTAATCTGCTGCCCTACTGAAGCTTCAGGTGGGTGCTCTCTTGAAGGATGAAGTCCAAGTTTCCTCTAGACAATGGTTCTCAAACTATGAGCAATTTAGTGGCAAGAAGCTGTTGTGCAACCCCGAAGGCATGTGGTTCGAGGCCACCAGCCTCTCCATGGGAGGATGGGCAAGCTCTTCCCGTGCTATTTACTGTCTTTGAAAACCCACTGGAGGGTCAGCTATAGGTTAATTCCTACTCCACGGACCACAAGAAAAACAAAACTATGACAAAAGATGGGTCAACACAGAGGCTGCAAGCACAGAAGAGACTGTAAGGATGCAGTAGGATCACACAAGGTTTCTATCTGTTGTACGTATGGTCACTCTAAGTCAGGGCCACCTCAATGGTACCTAACAACAATACAAATATATGACTGGCAAAGAATGAACATTCAGCAATTTTAAAAGAAATACAAATGTATTTTCACACAGAGACTTGATTACTCTGAGCCCATCATCAGGAAAGCTTAGAAAGGAATACCATGTTTTAGGGCCAGAACAAGGAAAACAAACAAAACCTTCAATCAATACGGTGGGTGGACTAAAAAGCCAGTGGTCATGAAGACGGTGCAAGCGCAGACACTCTGCAGCAGCTGAACGTGCCATGAGTCAGCACTACAAAGGCTTGGTTGTCCTGGCTCGAGGTGGAGGATATTACTGGTATCGAGTGAGTGTGAGGCCAGGTATGTCGCCAAATACCCTACAGTGGACATGAGAACTATCTACCCACCATGCTAGCAAGGCCAAGCTTGAGGAACCCTCCTTGGAAGAAAATTCTTCTTGATTTTAGGTTTTATGATTGCAACACTCACTGAGACTAAATTTAAAGCCCATTCTATAATAAAGACAGTCATTTGGTTAAAGGAATTCCTTTTGTAAAAGAGGAATCTTCTAAAAAATCCTGTAAGTATTTGGTTCAATATGCTCGCATTTCAGTTCCTCTTGAGTTTCTTGTGTGCCAAGTTGGGCTCGCAATAACGTGTTTGTCCTAGTTTCTTTTAGGCTTTCTACTAATAACAATGGGAAAACCTTGATTGTTTTTGGAGGATATTCAGTACAGTAGGAACAACAAAGGTTTATTTAGGAGACAAATCTTTGAGTGTGAGAGAATTAACAACCTGCAGTTTAGAGCTTCACACAATTTGGAAATGTTCTAAATATTTTGTTTCATTGAGGTTGAGGATCAGAACCAAAGAGATCCAACTGAAAAAAAGAAGAAAAGCCTAGCACAACGAGACAAAGAGGAGGTTAATGGAAGGATCAGACATTTGTGCATTATTATATCTTTTTCTCATTTACTGTCAAATTGGCTATAAAGGCTCTATCTGCCCTTGATCTTGAAAGGTAAGAAACAACACCCCACAGGAACTAAACATTAGGGTACAAGTTTGAGTAGAAATTCCTGTTGGATCACAGGCCTTGAGAACCTGTACACATGCTCTGTTCTCTGATGAGAATGCTTTCCTCTCTTAGTATTTTCCTTTAACCTTACCACACCCCTCACTACCTCCATGTCATTCCATGCATCATCTCCTTCAGAATACTTTGAAGTCATTTTGTTTACTGTGTTATCTTCCCATTTCATAATTTCATTAAGGACTATCTTCTCTATCTTTTACTCTTATAAAATCAATAAATGCTGAATGAATGAACAAATTATCTCCAGTTCAAATCCAAGTATATATTTATATATATTTACCACAGATGCCTCATATAAAACCCTACATTAGAGCATATATACCTCATATATATTATACTGTGGTTGACTTATTATTATTATATGGGTCGAGTTGAACATGAGTCATAGTGACCCTACAAGGCCGGAAGCCCCTCTACAACTATCAACATTTATTAAAGATCATAGTTTCCAGAGGCATGTTGTTGAGGAAGTAGATGCCACTCTGTCTACATCATAAACATATATACCATATATACATTTATATGTATATAATATTATATAATGGAGCTCTGGTGACCTAGTGGCAAGAAGCTGCACTATAATTCCAAAAGCATTTGGTTCAAGGCCACTGGATACTCCACAGGAGAAGGATGGGCAGTCTCCTCCCCTGAAAACCCGCGGCGGGGGGTCAGCTCTGGGTCGATTCTGACTCTATGGAACATGACACAATATTAGATATACTATTACCTCCTATATGTATTTATACATATTTACCACAGATACCTCAACTGCACGACAGCCAAAATGCAAGTGACCATCTGATCACTCCTCATACCCGCGCTGCATCAACGCTCTTCCTTAGCCTAGCAGCATTCCTACCTACCTAACACAAAAATGGAAGTTACAGGATTATGTTCTTTCACGCTTTTTTAAAAGTTAATCAGTAATCTAGTTGTATAGATTTTTGTCTTCGACTGTCCCAAATAAGATCATTCTATTTATGACCACTGCCATTACCCAAGTGAAAGTTATCACTAAGACTCACCTAGTGCTCCAATAGCTTATGGTCCTCCTTGCCTCCACCCCTCTTCTACTTTTTCTCCCCTCTGTATACACAGCTTTGAGAATGAAAATTTAACAGTTGCCACTCTGTTCATGATTCTCTGATTTAAAGATAATGGCCACATTCACGATCAGAATCTAAAGCAGTCCCTGGTTAGTTCGCCATTCTCATCTACACTCACTTGTCCAGTTTGAATCCTAGAGCCAATAATTCTCAACAGCACCACATCTTTGTAGAGGCTATATTCCCTGCAGTGAATATCCTTTCTCTCCAACTTCTACTGTTCCTAATTCCTACTCATCTTAGAGGTTCAGAATGTTATCCTGATTGACCCCATCACTTTCCTCCTCCCCAAAGGTCTGGGTTAAATGTCTTTTTACTACCTGTGCTCTTACTGGTGTTGACCTTCCAGATAATTTTAGTGATAATTCTGTGTGTAATGACTTTCCCTCTCCCCTTGTCCTTTCATCATTTGATCTAAATACAGACAAGAAAAACAAATGTTGCATCATATCAAATTCTAGCAAGACCAATCAGCCAAGTGTAGTACAAGAGATAAAAAGAAATTATCATGAAAGCATAAACAGATCCACAGCAAATGTCCCAAATTCATGCTATTCCTCAGAATGTCACGAGTGTATGTTAGAACCTGGTATTACAGAAAATGAGACCAAAGCTCAAAGAAACACGGGGCATGAAGAGCTGGTTGCAGAGCAGGCCTCCACAGAAAACAGCACAAGGTGGCAACAGGGCTACTGACAACTCTCTCAGCTTTGCTGTGCTCATTCATCCACAACTGGACGATTCCCTACTGTTTGGAAAGTCACCATAAGGATGACAGTAAAACACAATTCTGGAGATTCTTTTTGTAAATCAAGTAAGCAAGCATTCACTAAAAAAATGTTTTCCTTTCGAAGATGTACATACATTTGCTATCTTCAGAAGATATCCAAACATTAGGGTAAATTTAATATTTAAACAGATGTTTTCAATAAAAATACTAAGTTAAAAACACTGCGTGCCACTTCAACTGGTTTGAGTTATTAAATAAGCATTTGTCAGCAAATATTGCTAAAATGATACAAACCAGGCCACTAAAACTGCCAAATGGCACAAGAGAATTATTCATTAACTGAAAAAAAATTAATTTTAGTTATAATATTTTTAAGTTTATGAAAAAAGAAAGAAACATAATCCATGGTCAAATAACTTATAATTAGCAAAATTATAAACCCTTTTAAGAAAAAAAATTCAACATAAAACTTTTATTTATTTATTTATTTATTTTTTTTAGGATTGCGGTTCAGCCTCTTGCCACTGGGCCACCAGAGCTCCTTGCCTGAACTTATTAAAATTAAAAATTTTAGTCTACATTAAAAAAAAATTCAAAAGCCCATTTGAGATACTGAATATAAATTTAATTAATTCACCATAACAAGTTTAATTTAAACTTCAGAACGGATCACACATGTATAGTTGTAAATTAATTTACTCTTTACTAGGAATAACTAAGTTCAGTATAATAAAATTCAAAACTTGTTGATGTCAAGTCAGAATGATCTGGTAGCGAACCCTCCTGGGTTTTCAGAGCTGTAGCTCACACAAAGGAGACTGCCCATCCCTCTCCCTCAGGGCCAGTGGGGATTCAACCCACCAGAGGCTTTGCTGCCTTGGAGTTCGCAGTTCAGCTCCCTATGAATTACGCCACCAAGGTCCTTTCAGGACAGCAGGTAAAATAATAAAAATGAACAGTTCATAAACTGTATTCTTCAGTAGATACAAATGAACATATTTTTATACAGTGAAAAACTAAGAACTTTTGCTCCTTGAAGACTTCAAATGTTGAATTCCTGAACAAAACATATACATTTTAAGCATATTTACCAATAATTATCTCCTTGTTTAATTTATATTGGAAAATAAAATGCTGTACGTTTTTGAGTTGTATAACATACCAGACAAGATGATGGATACTTACAATGAACACTCTGACTAGTCATTCCTAAAATGTAATGGATGAATGTAAGGGAACATACCAAATCCATCAGTAGAATGCTTGTTTCTACTTCATTTTACTGACAGAAAGAAAGAATAGACTTTAGACTGACTCTGGCACCATCATTCGGTCTAAACATTGGGTAGTCATGTCATATCTCCTGAGTCAAAAGCTACAACATTAAACAGATTAAATGATATAATTATTAACAAAACTAGATAGTCCTCACAAAAAGGGCAACTTGCAATTGCTGTAAAGAAACCAGACCCTAAAGAAAATGCTAATGACGTAAAGATGAGAAAATGGCATAGGCTGGCACGTCAACTTTCAGTACAATGGGAGTCTCTTTTTAACAAGATGACATGGTTGATAAAGATGACAACTTTCCATAGTTTGGCCAAAAATTAAAAAAAATCATCAGGATGACTATTTTGAATACAGCTTTCACCTACTATGCTTAAAAATGAACACTGCCCTAAATATACTTATTCTAAAAGAAGTCATCAAATAATGGAACTGGTTCCAGCAATCAGGATCACTGGAGACTTTTTCTCCTTTAACACATTTAAGAGAAAAAGTAAGGATGATTCTCAATGGAGAAAGACTAACTGCATTTTCCCTGTGAACAGGGACCAGACAAGGATTCCCACAGTCACCACTTCTATTTAATGTTGTATTGGAAGTGCTTGCTAGGGCAATACAACAAGAGAAGGAAATAAAAGGCATTCAGGTCAGCAAAGAGATGGTTAAACTGTTGCTATATGCAGATAAAATGATACAGTATACAGAAAACCCCAAAGATTCAACACAACACAAAAACTGACAGAGTAAATTGGCCAATTTAGTAGAGTGACAGAATATAAGATCAGTATCTAAAAATCAATAGGATTCCTCTACAATAACAAAGAGAATTCAGAGAAGGAAATCAAGAAAGTAATACTATTTACAGCAGCCAAACACAAACTGAGATACTTGGGAGTGAACCTAAGTAGAGATACAAAAGCCATATACAAAGAAAAGTACAGAGCGTTTCTGCAAGACACAATAAAAGACCTAAAGAAATGGGAAAATGTTCCCTAGTCATGGATAGGAAGATTCAATATTGTGAAAATGACAATCCTACCAATAGCAATCCACATGTTCAATGCAATCCCAATACAGATATCAAACTGATTTTTCAAGGAGATTGAAGGAAATTGTCACATTTATTTGGAGAGGTAAGAGACCCTGAATAAGTAAAACACTTCTGAGAAACAAAAATGAGGTTGGAGGCATAGCACTACCTGACCTCAAAACGTACTACACAGCAGCAATAATCAAAACAGCATGGTATTGGTACAATGACATACATATAGACCAATGGAACAGAACTGAGAACCCAGAAATGGATTCAGCTATCTATGGTCAACTGATACTCAACAAGGAAATCAAGCCTATCAAATGGGAAAATGACAACCTCTTCAACAAATGGTGCTGGCAAAACTGGACTTCCACCTGCAGAAAGCCAAAACAGGATCCACATCTCACACCATACACAAAAATCAACTCAAGATGGATCAGAGACCTGGAAGTAAAGCCCAAAACCATAAAGGTCATAAGAGACACACTGGGATCAAACTTAGAAGCTCTAATCAATGGTATAAAGAGACTGCCAAATACAGCCAGAAATGCACAATCTGAAGAGGATAAAATTGATGAATGGGATCTTCTAAAGATTAGATTCCTGTGCACATCAAAAACATTTTCCAATAGGGTGAAAAGAAAACCTACCGACTGGGAACAAACATTTAGCAATACCATCTCAGACAAGAATCTCATAATGAAAGTTTACAGAATCCCACACGGCCTCCACAAGAAAAAGACTGGTAACACAATTACAGAATGGGCAAAAGACATGGAAAGAATTTTCATAGAGGTATACATTCAGTTGGCCAAAAGACACATGAAGAAATGCTCAAAATGACTGGCAATAAGAGAGATGCAAATCAAAACTACAATGAGATATCATCTCGCTCCAGTAACCATGGCAAAGTTTAACAGGACAGCAAGTACTAAATGTTGGAGAGGATGTGGTGAAAAAGGAACTCTTATACATTGTTGGTGGGATTGTAAAATGGTACATCCATTCTGGAGGGCAGTTTGGCATTTCTCCAAAAGCTGAACACAGAAATTCCATATGACCCAATGACCCAGCTATTCTACTACTTGGAATATACCCTGAGAAAACGAGAACTGAGGCACAAACGGACACTTGTACACCAATGTTCACAGCTGCATTATTCACCATCACAGGAACATGGAAGCAGCCCAGATGTCAAACCACAATAGAATGGATTGAGAAATTACAGTACATTCATACAATGGAACACCATGCAGCATGCAGGAACAATGATTTTGTAAATTATGGCCTAATTTGGGAGGGAATGGAGAACATTATGTTGAGTGAACTAAGTCCCATAAGGACAAATATTATATAAAAGCATTATTGGAGAATGAGTATCCACGGGGGGAGGGTGGAAGCAGAGGATGAATGTGTGTGAGGTAGGGAGGTTTTAATCATGGGCTTGTACAATTTGAAGGGCGAGGAAGTGAGGAAAATTGGAAGAATCAGTGTGAAAAACAATGTATTTAAATTTGTAAATAAATTGTTGTTGTTATAAAAAAAAAAAGGGCAAAGATGTTACTTTGATGGGTAAGGTGCACTTGACCCAAGCCATAGATTTTTCATTTCCCGTTGCTGAAAATGAATTCATATTTGGTAGTGAGTCAACAAAATTGATGGAGATCCTCTAAGAGCTGGACTGATACAACAGCACAATGGATTCAAATATACCAAGAACTGTGAAAATGGTAGAGAGTCCGAAAAACTTTTGTTCTATTACAGGTGAGATCACCATGAGTCAAAGCCAATGCAATGACAACCACTCATGGCATTACTTAAGAATATCAGATACCAAGAAGTTATGTTATTGCTGTTGTGTACCATCAAGTGGGAACTGAACCACAGCTGGCCCTCTAGGCAGTTTTCAGTTAACTGCATGGGAGGCGATTGCCCATCCTTCTCCCACGGAGCAGCTTATCGATTCGAACCGCATGCTTTCAGGATGGCAGTGCAGCTTCTTGCCACTAAGCCACCACTGCTCCTAAGGAGGTGTTATACTAAGGAAATTAGACTTTAAGTTATGACATAGCCCTCATTTTTTAAAAATATCAGCATAATTAATAATAAATGTAGATAAAATCTGGTATTTCTTAAAAAACAGTGATACAATGCTTTGAAGAAGGGTAAGTTCAGAGAAGCAGCTGAATTCTTTTACTATATAAATACAACTCTAAAGTTCTTGTTTTCTGAATTCCCTCTGGATTCTACCTGTCTAAAGCTGTTTTCCCACATCCCTTCCCCTCACTCCCTCACTGCCAGTGAGACCCATGACCCTCCAGTAGGTTTTCAGAGGCTGTAAATCTGAAGTTCCCCAGCTGACAGATTCAGTGTTTACTAATTTTCCAATGTCTGCAATTCAATTGCAGAAATTCACTGTTAAAGAAATCCTTGCAGACTTCTTAGCCTCAGACTAGTGTCTCAGAGGTTTATAAAGTAATATAAAGGAAATGGGTAAGTAGGAAAATGGTTAGGATACATAAAATTCAGGGTGGGAGGGAAGGTCCCAGTAGGGGAGAGGGGTTGAATGTGTTTGTAATTGTTCATCTTTGCTCTCAACGAGATTCACAAAAATATACTGTACTTGCCCCAAATTTGTGAAACATAAGAGGGTGAGGTAGCTATACATATCAGAGTTACCTAGCACAATAGAGATGGGATGTTACATGACAGCATGTTATTTTATATTTTAAAGTATGGGAAGAAAGTGATATAGGGAAGAGAATGATACTTCCTTCTCTGTTTGAATTTTGGACTTGAGGGTTATATAAGATGAGGAAAAAATACATATATGTGTATGTAAAAATACATAGCATATATATGATATGTATACACATTCACAGAAACACACACATAGCTTCTCTAAAAAGGAAAAATGATGGTTTAAGTTTGGCTAGACAAGTATATCTTTCTTATATAATAGCTATTTCTATACCACAGGTATTATTCATATCCTATCATAGTCGTTATATTCTGTATAAATTGTTCTTCAAAGGCCCACAGAATCTTCTTCTATCTCTGAAATAAAGAACTTACAGTCAAGGCATTTCCATTATCATCATCATATCTCCTACGATTAAGAGCTCTTCCTATACCATCAGAGATGCTGTACATGTCTCTTCCAAAAGGTTCAGAAAAGCTTCTCATCATCTGTTGCATACTTTCTTGGTGTGCCGTAAAAGAATCCCTGTTGAAAATACATATAATGACATAAGATTATGTATTGAAATGTAAACAACAATTTAGCAGTTAAATACTATGAAAAACTGTTTGGAGTTAATATGCTTGTTAGAAGTTTAGGAGAATAAAATGATTTCATTAAGTCCCATTACCCATAAACAGTAGAAGCTCAGATGGCTTAGTGGTAAGAAGCTGTTCTGCAATCTCAAAGACATGCAGTTCAAATATATAGGGTCCATGGGAGAAGGACAAATAATCTCCTCTTGTGCAATTTACCCCCTCCGAAAACCTGCTAGAGGGTCAGTTCCAACTTGATGGAACACCTCCTCCCCCCATTAATAGGGAGCGCTGGGGGCCTAGTAGTAAAAAGTTGTGTAGCAATCTGAAAGGGAGGTCTGGCAGAACAGTGATAGGAAGCTATGCTGCAATCCCAAAGGCACATGGTTCAAATCCACTAGATGCTTCTTGGGAGAAGAATGGGCAATCTCTTCTTCTGAGTAATTTATTGCCTCTGAAAACCTGCTGTAGGGTCAGCTATGACTTGGTTCCAAGTCAATGAGTTTGAGAAAAAAACAGTGGTAAATACAAAATAACACATCTCAGGTGGCTTACACCAGCATGAAATGAGATGATCCGACTTGGCTTGGTGATACACAACCACCACCCATAAATATAAGAAAAGAAATAATGTACTTCTGTTTGTTATATACTATACGGTAGAGGAAATACATCACCATTTATACCCTAGTGGCCTATTAGGTAAAGACTTGTGCTGCCAACCCAAAGGCAGGCAGTTCAAAGGCACCATCTGTCCTGAGGGAGAAAGATAGGCAATCTCCTCTCAGGGATTTACAGCCTCTGAGAACCCATCAGAGGGTCAGCTATAACTTGGGTCTGAGTCAATGACAATGAATTTGAGAAATAATAATAGTAAATGGAAGGTAATACATTTTATGTGGCTTATATCAGCATGAAATGAAACAAAGCACAAGGGTCAGAAAAATACCGCTTTGGGGTAGTGGTTGTTTTGGCAACTTAACAACAGTTAAGTTAGCAATACTGTAAAATTACAGCATACAGTAAATCCATAAGTTAGGAATGCCTAATTTAGGAAAAACACCTATTTGCCCTTAATGTTACAAATATTGTTCTTACTATGATTGAACCAACTCACCAAATTCTTAACCATTATATCCACTTGTTGCACATAATTCAGCTTTCAAACAACTGAAAAATTGTTGATTTTTTTAAAAACTAAAGTAATGCAGAAACAGAACACTTGATTGTGTTTATGCAAAACCTATACTTGGACCAGGAAGCAGTCATCAGAACAGAGCAAGGAAACACCGCATGGTTCAAAATCAGTAAAAGAGTGCATCAGGGATGAACCCCATTTCCATGACTTCTTTTTTTTTAATGGGAAAAAATAAGCTTTATTTCATCCAGGGTGGTGCCCGGTTCAGAACTTCTGGAACTGCTTCTTGGTGCCTGCGGCCTTGGTGACCTTGAAGCGCACGATTTTGCTCAGTGGCCGGCACTCGCCCACGGTGACAATGTCTCCAATCTGGACATCTCTGAAGCAGGGAGACAGGTGCACGGACATGTTCTTGTGACGCTTCTCGAAGCGATTGTACTTGCGGATGTAGTGGAGGTAAATCTCGGTGGATAACGATGGTCCTCTGCATCTTCATCTTTGTCACCACGCCAGACAGAATTCGCCCTCGGATGGAGACATTACCAGTGAAAAGACATTTCTTATCAATGTAGGTGCCCTCGATGGCCTCCTTGGGCATCTTGAAGCCCAGACCGATGTTCTTGTAATAACGCGGAGTTTCTCCTTGCCCGTTTCCCCCAACAGCACTCTCTTTTTGTTCGGGAAGATGGTGGGCTGCTTCTGGTAGGTGCACGCGGTCTGGATGTCCACCATCTTTCTGGCCGCTTGGAAAAAAAGGCATTTCCATGCCTTTTCAATCTGTATACAGAACAGATCATTCTAGGGGCTGCACTTTAAGAGGAAGAATGAAGCATCAAGATTTGAGGACGATTCATCAACAACTTAATTATGCAGCTGATACAATCTTGCTCATAGCAACTGAGGAAGAGTTGAAGGGCTTGCTGCAGAAGGTCAAGGACTGCCGTTTTCAAGGAAGGATTGAGGCTCAACATCAAGGAGACAAAGATTCTCACCACTGGGCCAAATGGAAATACCATGAAAGATGGAGAACAGATAAGAGTTTGTTAACAAATTCAGCTTGTTCAGCTCCACAATCAATACTCTTGCCACCAGTAGTCAAGAAATCTAAAGACGAACTGCTCTAGGGAAGGCTGCTGTCAGGGACTTCTCTAAAGTATTGAAGAGCAACAGTGTAAGTGTGGTGACTAAGGTATGCCTGATTCAGGTCATGGTCTTTGCAATTACTTGTTCTGCATTAGAGAGCTGGAAATGATCAAAGACAACAGAAGAATTTGTATGGTTTTAAGTTGTGATGCTAGAGAAGAATGTTAAACATATATGGACTGCCAAGGGAACAAACAGGTTTTACCCTGGAGAGGATGAAGCCAGGATTCTCTTTGGAGGCAAGGATTTTGAAGCTCAGTCTCATATACCAAAGTGGGCATGTGGCCAGGAGGGACTAGTCACTGGAGAAGGATATCATGCATGGAAGGTGAAGGGACATCACAGGACAGGAAGACCCTTGATGAGATGGACTGACACAACAAATGAGATAATGGAAGTAGTTGTGCCAGAGACAGTGACAATGGAAAGAGTTCAGAGCTGTAGTACATAGGGTCGCTATGAGCCACTGGCCACTTGATGGCACATATCAACAACAACAACAACAAAGTACGGCAAAAGATAAGTTCCAGACCACCTCTAAGAGGTCAGCCTTTGTTTCAAAGAACTCTACACATAAAAATTACCATAAGTTAAAAATATATGCTGTCTTAAAATTGTTGGTTGTTAGAGAGAAAAAAAAATTGTTGGTTGTTATAAACTACAGTATTAGAATCAAGCCATAGCCAGCCTTTCAGTGCATTTTCAGAGGCAGTAAATCACACAGGGTGCAGCTCATGTATTTTAACAATGTGCTTCCATTGGAAGTGCAATTCCTTACCACTAAGCTACTGGAGCTCCAGAGGTTCTCAAACATTTTTGAGTTTACCAAGGAACTAGTGAACTTGTTAGGGAGCGCAAGACGCATAGTTCCCAGGGAGCTGTGCTGCCAAACACACGTCCTTGGCTCTCTGGAGGTTGGAAGTTACCAGCAGCTCTATGAGAGAAAGAAAGGCAATCTCTTTCCCCTGTTATTTACTGTCTTGGAAAATTCACTGAGAGTCAGCTATGAGTTTGAGAGTAAACTGGTTAGAAATGCCAAAAGTACTCCCCAACCCCATCACTAGCCCAAATTTACTTCTAGAGAACCTCTGGCAGCCAAGTGGCAAGAAGCTGTGCTGCAATCCCGAAGGCATGCAGTTCAAATCCACTAGCTGCTCCATGGGCAAAAGATGAGCAATCTTCTCCCATATGATTAAATGCCTCTGAGAACCCACGGGAGGGTTCAGCTATGGGTCGATTCTCTGGGTGTTTTTTTTTTAAATTGTGATTTAAATGAAAGTTTATAGAAAAGCTGGATTTTCATTCATTTGTTGTTGCACATTTTACTCCCTACCCCTGCCCTGTTCAATTTAAAAAACAAAACAAAATTTCACTGTTGCATAATTTCCTCTCCCATCCCAGTCCATTTTGCTACACAACTCTTACTTCTGGACTGTTGTCATACAAACAATGACTAATCATATATTCCTTTAAACAGTTCTTTCCTTCATCTGTTCCAATGCAGTGTTTATCATTTATCCCCTCTTTTCTTAGTTTCCCCCAAGCCACAAGTCAGTCCTGTATTATAAGTGGTGTACACGTATACAGCATTTGTCCTTTTGTGATGGAGATAGTTCACTCAGCTTAATGTCATCCAGGGCCACTCATGTTGTGTAATATTTTATGAGTGCCTTGTTTTTCAGTGCTGTGTAGTATTCCATTGCGTGAATGTACCATAGGTTTTTTTTATCCATTCATTTGTTGATGCACACTTGAATTGCTTCCATCTCTTTGCTACTGTGAATAACACAGCAACAAACATGGGTGTGCATATATCTGAGTGGCAGCTCTGTTTCCTTTAGGGTACATACATTCCTAGTAGTGGAACTGCTGGGCTAAATGGTATTCTATTTCTAACTTTTTGAGAAAGCGTCATATGTTGTTAGAAAGGGTCGTCATGCTTGGTGGAGGGACAGTGCAAAAGAGGTAAATCTTCCATGAGATGGACTGCTTCAGTAACTGGGGTAATCAGTATAGGTGTGTCAGAGACAGTAAGATCGGGACAGGATAGAGGAGGGTTTTAGGGCTGTTGTACACAGGGTCGCTATGAGTAGCAGGTGACTCAATGGCAAATAACAACAACAAAAATGACATGTCTGACAAGGGATTTAGATCTAGAATTTATAGAATACTCTAGTACCTCAAAAGGATAAAGGTAAACAACCCAGTCACAAAGTGGGCACAAACACTTCAACAAAGACGACATTCAGATGACGAACACACACATGAAGAAATGTTAAAAATCCCTAGCTCTAAGAGAGATACAAATCAAAACAACTATGAGATATCGTCTCACCCCAATAACAATTGCAAAGTTTAACAGAGCAGCAAACAATAAATAGTGGCGAGGTTGTAGAGAAATTTGAATCCATATACACTGTTGGTAGGAGTGTAGCAGTAGATGGCACTTTCTAAAAAAGCTGGAAATAGAAATACCATTTGACCCAGCAATTGCACTACTGGGAACAGTCCCTAAAAAACCTGGAACTAACACCCAAACAGATACATGCATACTCATGCTTATTGCTGAGTTGTTCACAACAGCAAAGAGAGGGAACTACCCAAGTGCCCATCAACAAATGAACGGATAGAGAGGAAACTAAGAAAAGAGGAGATAAATAATGAACACTACATTTAAATCAATGAGGAAAAAGAACCATCTAAAAGAAATAAATGATTAGGTATTACTTGCATGACAACAGTCCAGAATAATAGGTGCATAGCAAAGTGGACTTAGGGGTGGGAGGGAGGGAGGAAATTGTGCAACAATGAAAGATCTTTTTAAAGAGAAAAGTGAACTGGCATTGAGGAGTATGGAGAAAAATGTGCAACAACAAATGAATGGAAATACAAGTTTTTTGTAAACTTTCATTAAAATATATGTTAAAAAAATAAGTTGACCATAGATAAATGAGCTGATTTCCAGGTTATCAATTCTGTTCCATTGATCTATGGTGTCTGTTACTGTACCAGTACCAACGTCTTGATCACCACGGCTGTGTAGTAGGATTTGAGATCAGGGAGTGAGATGCCTCCTACCTTGTTTCTCTTTTTTAAGAGTGCTTTACTTATTTGGGGTCTCTTTCCATTCCAGATGAAATTGGAAATTGCTTTTTCCAACTCTTTGAAGAATGGGATTAGTATTTGTATTAAGATTGCATTGAACTTGTAGACTGCATTTGGTAGAGTTGTCATTTTCACTATATTATGTTTTCTGATCCATGAGCATGGTATATTTTTCCATTTCTCCAGGTCCCTTTTTGTTTCTTATAATAATGTTTTGTAATTTTCTTTGAATAGGTCTTCTATGAATAGGTCTAGTTAGATTTACTCCCACGTATTTAATCTTGTGATTAGCTAATGTGATGGGTAATGTTTTTCTTAGCTCCAGTCCTATATTCTGTCACTGTAAAGAAATCTAATTGATTTTTGTATGTTGATCTATATCCTGCCACTTTGCTGAATCGATCAACTACGTCCAGTAGTTTTTTGGTTGAGTCTTTCAGTGCTCTAAGTATGCTATCATCTGCATAAAGAGATAATTTTACCTTCTCCTTGCCAATTTGGATAATTCTTATTTCCTTTGCTTATCTTACTACTATCACTAAGACTTCTAACAGTATTGAATAGGAGAGGTAAGACTTCCAATATCATATTAAAAAGTGATAATGGCATCCTTGCCTAGTTCCTATTCTCAACATGAATGCTTTTAATCTCTCTCCAGTGAGAATGATGTTGGCTCTTAGTTTTGTGTATATACTTTTTACTATGTTGAGGAAATTCCCCTCTACTCCTATTTTGTTGAGTCTTTTAATCAGGAAGGGTGTTGGATTTTGTCAACAGCCTCTTCTGCATCAACTGATAGGATCATGTGGTTCCAGTTCTTTGCTTTGTTAATGTGATTACACTGATTAATTTTCTTATGTTGAACCATCCTTGCATACCTGTTATGAATCCCACTTGATTGTGGTGAATTTTTCTTTTCTTCTTTTTTTTTTTTAATGTACTGTTGGATTATATTGGCCAGGATTTTATTGAGGATTTTTGCATCTTTGTTCATGAGAGATACTGGCCTATAGTTTTCTATTTTGGTGGTATCTTTACCTGGCTTTGGTATCAAGGAAATGTTTGGTTCATAGAATGAGTCTCAGGGAATTCCATCTCTTTCTATTTTCTAAAACATAGTTCTCCTCTGAATGTTTGATAAAATTCACTAGTACAACCTGTACCATCTGGTGTAGGGCTTTTTTTTTGTTGATGTTGTTTTATTACCTCTTCAATTTCCTTTTTTGTAATGAGTTTGTTCAGGTGTTCTACTTCAGTCTGTGCCATGTTAGGTAGGAGGTGAGTTTCCAAGTATTTGTTCCTCTAGATTTTCATATTTGTTTGACAATAGTTTTTAATAATATTCCAGCTATTGTTACCTTTTTATTTTAATTGATTCTGTTGTGACACTGCCTCTTTCATCTCTTATTCAGATTATTTGTGTCTTGTCTTTTCCTTTGTTAGATTTGCTAGTGTTTGTGAATTTTATTGACCTTTTCAAAGAACCAACTCTTGGTCTTGTTGATGGCTTCAATTTTTTTTCTGTTTTCTATTTCATTTCTTTCTTTCCTAATTTTTATAATTTTCTTTTTTTTTAAAGAGGGTGTTGGGTTTTCTTGCTGCTCTTTTTCAACTTTTTGGAGACGTTAGGTCAATTATAATTTTTCTTCCCTTTTGATGTTTTTGCTTATTACTATAAATTGACTTCTAATTGCTGCTTTGGCTATTTCCAAGAAGTTTTGGTAAGTTGTATTTTAACTGTCATTTGTTTCAGGAAACTTTTACATCACTTTTTATTTTTTCTATTACCCACTCATGTTCAAGCAGAGTGTTGTTTAGCTTCCAGATGTATGCTTTTATCTCCTTTATCCTCTTGTTACTAATTTCTAGTTTTGTAGTATTGTGGTCTTCGAGCTAAAATATGATCTATTCTGGAGAATGTTTCATGCACATTAGAGAAGAAAGTACACTGCAGTCTTTTGGGGTGCATTAGCCTATATATATCTTTAAGATCGAGTTGGTTTATTGTGTGGTTTAATTCTTCAGCATCTTTACTGAGTTTCTTTCTGATAGTTCTGTATTTTCTTGAGAGTGGTGTATTGAAGTCTTGTACCACCATTGTGGTATTGTCTATTTTTCTTTTTAGTTGTTAACATTTGTGTTGTCTATTTTGCAGCTCTATCATTTGGTACATAGAATTTACTACTATGCACTCTTGTTAGACGAACATTTTAAGTACTATGTAGTGACCTTCCTTGTCCTTTGTGATGGTTTTCATGCTGAAATCTATTTTATCAGAGATAATATTGTTACTCCTGATTTTTTCTGGTTGTCATTTGCTTGGTATATTTCTTCCACCCTTTTAATTTTTAGTCTTTATCTTCACTTTTCAAGTGTGTCTCTTGTAGACAGCATATTGATGGGTTCTGTTTCTATCTATCCAATCTGCTACTCTTTTTTCTCTTTACTGGTGCATTTAAACCATTCACATTTAGTGTAATTACTGAGAGGCAAAGTTTTATTGTCATCATTTTGTTGAATTCTTTTTTGTGTGTTGCCGGTTACTTGGGTCCATTCAAGAGATGCTTTCTGTGGCATCTCTGTAAGAAGGCATTCCCTCAGTATTTCCTACAATGCTGGTCTTGTTTTTACAAACTCCCTTAGGTTTGGCTTTTCTGATTATCTGATTTTCTTCTGGTATTGGTGTCTCTCTGGAGACTAAGGTGTGTCTGATACAGACCATAGTCTTTGCTATCACTTGTTATGCATTAGAGAGTAGGGCAGTAACTAAGGAGGATAGAAGGAGAATTGATGCCTTTGAGCTGTGGTGCTGGAGAAGAGTATTGAGGGTACCATGGACTGCTAGGAAAACAAAGAGATTCATCCTGGAAAGGTTTAAACCGGGAGGCTCCCTGGAGGCAAGGATTCTGAGGCTCTAACATACTTTGGAGAGTATCTCCTAACATGTTGTTAGGAGAGACCGGTCCTTGGAGAAGGACATCATGGTTGGGAGGGTGGCGGGACAGCGCAGGAGGGGAAGGCCCTCTATGAGGTGGATTGATTCAGTGACTGGGATAATTGGGATGGGTGTGTCTGAGACAGTGAAATTGGCACAGGACAGAGCAGAGTTTAGGGCTGCTGTACATAGGGGTCGCTATGAGTTGAAAGCGACTCGACAGCACATAACAACAACATTCCTTACTTTTTTTTTGCATAAAATAGCTTTTATTCTGAATTATAACAAAATCCAAATTCCAAATAAGCACTACGTAGAGGATCCAAAGATATTATTTTTAAATTGTTTACATAACTCTAAGTTAATTTTTTCATAACATCACTTGCTTTACATTTACAAATTACATACATCCCACTGTAACAACTATCAATTACAGTTAGATTAATAGTTGATATAAATTTGATGTGTAGTAACACCTGGATAGTAGAGAGAAATCCAATTAAAGTATCTCTACAGCTTTCATTCACCAAAGAAAATATTTTATTCCAGTTCCCAAACCAAACTTGAGCTATGCTGCGTTTGAAATCAAAGATAAAGGCCAGTTAGGATTCAGAAATAGTTCTCATCTAGTGGCACCTGAAATCCCTGTACACACTTTAACCAAGCACCTGCTGCATGTGGTGCTTTTTAAAAGTCTTTCAGAGTCTACCAGGCTAAACCTTTTGTTGCCTTTGCTGCTTTGGATTTGTTTTTTCCTTTCCCTTTTTCTCTCTTTGCTTTCAGCCTTTTTCTCTGCCTCTGGTTCATCCAAATTGGGTACTGTCCATGCTGGTCTAGAAGGCTCTTTTTGTTTCTCTTAATGTCAGCTTCCATTTTCATGTCATCTTTCTCATCTTTTTCATCATTTGTATCACACTGCATTTTCTCTTGGTAATGTCTGGGTACCACAACAGTTGCAATCTCTTGAACGTCATTCATTACAACATCACATCTACTTTGAGAATACTTTTAAGCCGGCTGAGCTCCTTTGGAGCATTCTTTTTCCTCTTTCCAGCACGCATTTTCCTTTTCCACTTACTTCGTAAGCTTTTAGCCATGTTTAAACCAAGAAAGCCAGCACAAACACATGCAGCAGAGGAATCAACAACATTTCTTACTTTTAGCCAGAGCCCATCTGACATCAGCAATGATATCCCTGGTGTGATGGCCTCTTCTAAATCTCACTTAAGTTCTTCTGGCACTTTCCTATCTATGTACTGTTTTAGACATTTTTAAATGATATTCAGCAGTGTTTTGCTTGCATGTGATAGTAACGATATTGTTCAACAGTTTCCATATTCAGTTGGATCACCTTTCTTGAAAACAAATATGGACCTCTTCCAGTCCACTGGCCAGACAACTGTCCTCCAAA
Source organism: Elephantulus edwardii (assembly GCF_000299155.1). Taxonomy (NCBI): domain Eukaryota; kingdom Metazoa; phylum Chordata; class Mammalia; order Macroscelidea; family Macroscelididae; genus Elephantulus; species Elephantulus edwardii. The sequence goes on from NW_006399810.1 coordinate 2,513,054, forward strand.
ATTCCTGGCATAAACTGGTAAATGCAATCAAGGCTGCATGTGTTTACTGAAACAAGTCAGTTGGTATCCCATCAGGTCCTCGGGCCTTATTTTTTGCCAATGTCTTCAATGCAACTTCCACTTCCTCTTTTATATCATTGGTTCCTGCTCATTTGGTACTTCCTGAAATTTTTTAGTGTCAATCAATTCTTTTTGGTACAGTGACTTTAAGTATTATCTCCATCTTCGTTTGCTATATTCTGCTTCATTAAATGTATCGCCCATTGCATCTTTCAACAGTGTGACATGAGGCTTAAATTAGTTTTTCAGTTCTTTCAGCTTGACAAATGCACAATAAGTTCTTCCCGTTTTATTTTCCAATTCCAGGTCTCTGTACATTTCATTATAATACCTTGCTTTGTCCTCTCAAACTGCCCTTTGCAATCTTCTGTTTAACTCTTTCATTTCGACATGTTTTCCTTTTGTTTTGCTCTTCCTGATGCTCCAGTGCAAACTTTCAGAGTCTCTGCTGACATCCATTTTTATTTTTTCCTTTCTCCTCTGTTCATGTAATGACCTTCCCGCCCCCCCCCCTTTCATGGAGCACATGATTGTGCTCATTCAGATCCTATACATGGATTAGGATGCTGTTGCATGAACAGAGCAGGGAAACACTGCATGTTTTAAAATTGAGAAGAGAGTGCATCAGGGTTGTATTCTCTCTCCAGATCTATTCAATCTGTATGGTGAGAAAATAAGAGGCTGGACTCTATGAAGAGGAGCATGTCATCAAGATTAGAGGGAGACTCATCAGTAACCTGCATAATGCATATGACACAACCTGCTTGCTGAAAGTGAGGAAGACTTGAAGTACTTTTTGCAGATGATTAAGGAATGAAGACTCCGGTATG
>NW_006399810.1:2523869-2524929 GCF_000299155.1 Elephantulus edwardii
TTAACAAAGCAAAGAAAAAGAACCACATGATCCTATTAATTGATGCAGAAAAGGCCTCTGACAAAATCCAACACCCTTTCCTTATGAAAACACTCAACAAAATAGGACTAGAGGGGAATTTCTTCAACATAGTAAAAAGTATTTATGAAAACCCAATAGCCAACATCGTTCTCAATGGAGAGAGGATAAAGGCATTCCCTTTAAGAATAGGAGCTTGGCAAGGATGCCCACTCTCACCTCTCTTATTAAATATTGTATTCGAAGTCTTAGCGAGAGCATTAAGACAAGAGAAGGAAGTAAGAGGTATCCAAATTGGCAAAGAGGAGGTAAAATTATCTCTCTATGCAGATGATATGATAGTGTACCTAGAAAACCCTAAAGACTCAGCAAGAAAACTACTGGACGTAGTTGACCAATTCAGCAAAGTAGCAGGATACAAGATCGACATACAAAAATCAGTTGGATTTCTCTACAGTGACAAAGAGAGTACAGAGCTGGAGCTAAGAAAAACAATACCCTTCACAATAGCTAATCACAAGATAAAATATTTGGGAGTAAATATAACTAGAAGCACAAAGGATCTATTCAAAGAAAATTACAAAACATTACTACAAGAAACAAAGAGAGACCTGGAGAACTGGAAGAATATCCCTTGCTCATGGATAGGAAGACTCAATATTGTGAAAATGGAAATACTACCAAAGGCAATTTACATGTTCAATGCAATCCCAATAAAAATACCAATCCCATTCTTTAAGGAGATGGGAAAGGAAATCTCTGGTTTCATTTGGAATGAAAAGAAGCCCCGAATAAGCAAAGCACCCCTCAAAAATAGAAAAAAGGTAGGAGGCATCTCACTCCCTGATTTCAAATCCTACTACACTGCCGTGGTGGTTAAGACTGCATGGTCCTGGTACAATGACAGACACATAGCTCAATGGAATAGAATTGACAGCCCAGAAATCAGACCACCTACATATGGTCAACTGATTTTTGACAAGGAAATGAAATCAGTTAAGGGGGGAAACAACAGCCTTTTTAACAAATGGTGCTGGCAAAA
>NW_006399810.1:2526261-2533527 GCF_000299155.1 Elephantulus edwardii
AAAAAGGAGAAGAATGGGAATCTTAGAACACTTAATTGTGTATGTATCTTCTTTTTACTTGGAAGAATAGTTTCAAATTGCTCAAGGACTGATAAATCAGATATACAAGAAACAATAAGCTTCACAGTTTACAAAATTAATTTTAAACTAAGGCAGAGGGTTAGAGAAAGGGAAAATGAATTGATACAATGACTGTAACTATGAGTTTACACATATTAGATTGTGAGGATGGCTTAAGACAGGGAAAGGTTCAGATCTGCTGTTCACAGGGTCCTTTTAAGTCACAGTCAATTTGACAGCACCCAGTAACAACAAGGAATAATTTCTAGTTGTGACCTCAAAAACCAAAGTATTTCATACTCACATGATACCTATGCCAAAGAAGAATTAGAATTACTGTTCATTTTGTTAGATAAAAGGGTATTATAAAAATAATTATATTTTTCAAAGATTTATTTGTAAATACACAGGATAGATGAGATGATAAGAAACCCAGCATCAGCAGCAATGTTGTTGTTTGGTGCCATCGAGTAGAGTATGACCTATGAACAACTGATCTAAAGCTTGTGCTATCCTATGCCATTCTCATGACACCCTCACATTTCCGGACACTTCAGAGGTCACTGTGGCGATCACTGTGTCAATTTACCTGGTTCAGGGTCTTTTTCACCTTTGCTGACCCTTACCTTTCCAAGTATAATGTCCCTCTCCAAGGAATAGCCTCCCCTAGCAACATGCCCAAAGTATGTGAGGTGAAGCTTTATCATTCCTGTCTCAAAGCCAGTACTCTGGCTGCACTTTCTCCAAGATATATCTTTTTCTTCATTTGGCAATTCATGGGATGTTCAGTACTCTTCTACAACACCACAGCTCAAAACTTCATTTCTTCTGGCATCCTAGTTCATTGTCAAGCTCTCAGATGCATAGCAAGTGATCAGAAAGATCATGGCCTCAATCAGATTGGTCCTCAAACTGGTATCATTGTTCCTCAATAATTTGGAGACTGTAAATTTTCCTAATGCAATACATCTCCTTATTTACTGACTGCTGGTACCAAAGATGTTAACTGTGTTGACAGTTTCAATCTTCTCCATTAAATATGATGTTGCCTATCAGTACAGTGGTAAGATTTTTGGTTTTCTGGACATTGAGATGCAATCCGTATTAAAGGCTGTATTCTTTAACCTTATGCAACAAGTCTTCAAGTTGTCCTCACTTGCAGCAAGCAAATTTGTGTCATCTGCATAACACAAGCTACTGATGAGTCTTCCTCCGATCTTGATACCACATTTATCTTCACAGAGTCCAGCTTCTTGAATAATTTGCTCAGAATACAGACTGGATATTGAGAGAGAATACAACAAACCTAATGCTCTTATGTCTTAATTTTAAACCATTTTAATTTTAAACCAGTTAAACTTCCTTCTTCATTTTAAACACCATAGTGTTCCCTTGTTCTGTTTGTACAACAGCCTCTTGGTTTAGGTATAGGTTTTGCATGAGCACAATTAATTGTGCTCAGCAGCAATAGAGATAGATAACGCAGGGTCAAAAATCTTAAACTCTGGATCATGAATTAAACCAAACTAAACCTAAACTCACTGCTATTAAGTTGATGGGCTATTAAGTTGATGGGCTCTTACAGCCCCACAGGACAGAGTAGAACTGTCCCCCACCCCACTGGGTTCCTAAAAAAAGTGTCACATTTTTCTTTTGCTTAGCAATGGTGGGTTCAAAACCTTTAGGTTAATAACCAAACCCTTACTCACTGCTTGGAAAGAGTTATTAACTCAGTACAAAAAAGTAGACTGAAGAGAAACAGATTAATTAATTAATTAATTAATTAATTAATAGACACTTGTGTAAAAAAAGCAATATGAAGAAAATAGAAATGAAATATTACTAAAAGATGCTTCTGGAGGCCTAGTGGGTAAGGAGCTATGCTGTTAATAGCCACACAGTTCAAATCCACAAGTTGCTTTGTGGGCAATCTACTCCTGAGTAATGTATGCCTTCCAAAAACCCACCAGAGGGTGAGCTATGGATTCAATCTAACTCAATGGTATTTAAGAATAAGTGATGACAGTAGCTGATATCCTGGATGACATGTTTTGGTTTACCAACTTCTCTATAAAGTTTTCTGATAGAGTATTCATTTTCATTTATATTATTGTTGTTATTGTTATGTGCCATCAAGTTGCTTGCAACTCATAGCGACCCTATGTACAACAGCTCTGAACCCTCCTCTATGCTGAGCCAACCTTATTGTCTCTTACACATCTACCTCTATTATCCCAGACACTGAGTCAATCCATCTCATTGAGGGTCTTCCTCTCTTGCGCTGTCCCTCCACCCTCCAAAGCATAATGGTCCCTCTCCAAGGACTAGTTCCTCCTTGCAACATGCCCAAAGTATGACAGACAGAGCTTCAGAATCCTTGCCTTCAAGGAGCAGCCTGGTTTCACCCTCTCTAGGATGAACCTGTTTGTTCTTTCAGCAGTCCATGGTATATTCAATACTTTTCTCCAGCACCACAGTTCAAAGGCATCGATTCTTTATCATCCCTATTTATTGTCCAGCATAGCAAGTAATTGTGAAGAGCATGACCTAGATATCAGGCTCAACTTAGTCTCCAGACTGACATCGTTGCTCTTCAGTACGCTGGAGAGGTCCCTGGCAGCAAACTTTTCCAAGGTAATTAATCTTTTGGTTTCCTTGTTGCTGGTACCAAGAGTGTTGACTGTGGAGCCAAGCAAACTAAAGCTGTTAACAATCTCAGTCTCTTCACCATCCATCATGATGCTACCAATTGGCTCAGCGGTGAGATTGTTTGTTTTTTTTTTTTATATTGAGTTTTAATCCTCAACCTCTTGCAGCAAGCGCTTCAGGTGCTCCTCAGTTTCAGCAAGCAAGGAGGTGTCATCTGCCTAACACTGGTTGTTGATGGGTTCTCCTGATGCCACATTCCTCCTCATAGAGCCCAGGCTCCTGGATAACCTTTTAAATTGATGTTGGTGTTGTGTTCCATAGAGTCAGAACTGACCCAAAGCTGGGTTTTCAGAGGCAGTTAATCACATGGAAAGAGACTGCCTATCCTTGTCCTGTAGAGAGAGCAGCTGGTAGATTCAAACTTTGAGCTATCGGGATTGCAGCATAGCTTCTTGCCACTAGGCCATCAGTACTCCCTATCATTTAGATTAGGAAAAATTAATTCTCATTTATATTAAAATATTATGATGGACATGCTACCTCTTTTAGGACTGCTAACAAAAATCACAAGCAAACTTACTGCAATTTGTCCCAAAATGTGCTTACACATACCTGCAGAGTTACAAAAACCGAACAACAAACCAACCAGGAAAAATAGCTGTCTTCTCTACTTCCAAAGGCCAAGTGACTATTTTTAAGACTATTTCAAAACTATGTAACAAAATATCAAACTTTTAAATATCACTATTTTTAGTTTCCCTTTAATTTTCTGAGAAAATAGTGTGGGTTTAGAGAGTGGTGTTGCACTACAATTCAAAAAGCAGCACTTCCGGAGGTTCAAATACACCAGAGCAGCTTTTCTGGAGAAAGATGGGCAGCCTGGAAACCACTGAATGGTTACCAGGAGCAGGAGCTTGCTCAAGAGCAGTGAGTGTCAAAGGATTTTTGAGTTATCAGAAGGCAAACTCTGAAAGGGAATACATTTATAATTTGAAACTATAGGTTTTAAATGATTTTTAAGTTCTCATAAATGTTATAAACTTGACCAAGAAATCTTACTAGTTTCAAATTATTTAAATTAAAATTCTAATTTTATATGAAAGTATTTGTTTATATAACTCTACTTATGAATTGATAAAGTATGTTTATGTTAGGTACCCTTTAGTTCTGAATGAATTCTTTGGAATATGGTTAATGCCCTAATTAGCAAATGCCAACAGCAATTGTTGAATACAAATGCAAATTTACTTTCAGGAATCAACCAAATGCCAGATTATTGACAAAACTGAAAATAATGAATACCAGGACATTATTCAAACAATTCTATGTTTTTTTGTATTAAACATTAAGCTAGGTGCTGAAGAATGCAATGATCAGAAACTCATGACACTACCAAGTAAATGTTTACGGAGGGCAGCCTCATGTTTGTCAGAGTAGAACTGGGTTTCATGGATTTTTCAGCGGCTTACTTTTAAGAAGTAGCTCATGCAGGCTTTTTTATCAAGGCACCTTTCGGTGGACTATAATCCACCTCCAACCTCTTCTGTAGTAGTCAAATGGGTTAAGTGCAACAGTCAAAGACTCCCATGTTACCACATTTCATCAAGTCAGCTGTGACTCACAGTGACCCTGCATTATGCCCTCTCCTGACCCAGCCTCACCGTCTCCAACACACTGACCCCACTGCCATAGCCACTGTATCAATCTCCACTGTGTCAAAAACAAGGGTCTTCTTTTCTTGTGCTGGCCTCCTACCCTTCCAACCATGAAGTCCTTCCCTCCTGATAACATCCTCCAGGTAAGTGAGACGGAGTTTCACCACCCTTGCCTCTGAGGAGCACCCCTGTTGGTGGCCCATGGCATGTTCAATGTGCCTCTCTAGCACCACTACTCAAAGGCATTGATTCTTCTGTCTTCTTTAGTCACTGTCCAGCTGTCAGATGCATAGCAAGGACTTGAAAAGATCTTGGCTTGGATCAGGCACACCTTAGTTTTTAGACTGGTAACTACACTTTTTTTAACTTTTTGGTGAAGTCCTTACAGCACATTTTCCCAATGCAATTTCCCTTTTATTTCCTGACTTTTGTTGCCAGGAGTGTTGATTGTGGAGTTGAGCAAGATGAAATTGTTAATTTCAATCTTTTCTTCATGTATCATGATGCTACCTATTAGTCCAGTGATGAGGATTTCTGCTTTCTTGATGTTGAAACACAATCCATATTGAAAGCTATAGTTCTTGATCTTCTGCAGCAAGTGCTTCAAGCCCTCCTCACTTCTGATAAGCAAGGTTGTATCAGCTGCATAATGCAGATTGTTGCATTCTTCTTTATAAAGTCCAGCTTGAATGATCTGTTTGGCATTTAGATTGAAAAGGTATGAGAAAAGGATACACCCCTGACATATTCCTTTCTTGACTTTAAACCTCTGAGTGTTCATTCCCTTGCTCCATCTGGACAACAGCTTCTTGGTCTAGGTCTCACATGAGCACGGCACTCGAGTTCGAGTATTCCCCTTCTTCGCAGTGTGAATAAGAAGATTCACTGTTTATATGAAAGACGGTGAGCATGGGACATGAGTTTGAAGTCCCTTATTTGTTCCTTAAGTTTTGGTTGTGTTGTGTTGTTAAGTGCTATCGAGTCGTAGGCAACTCACAGCGACCCTATGAATGAAAGTCCTCGACACTTGCGTGCATGACTTTCCGTTTAGGAGATACTTCAATAAGCAGTTATTTATCTTTATGAATTACTTATGCATCAAATACACTAAAATAATTCATTTTGTTTGTTCTTGAGACAAAAGGGGTAGGTTATATTACAGATGACATGAAATGAATATCAACTGACCTTCTCATTCCTTTCTACCCTCAAAATTATAGTCACATGTAATCAGTTGTTAAGCAAACAAATCATAAGCATGAATCAGTTTTATGAAGTTAATTACAACCATTTAATTTTTTTATTTTTACATCATGGACGCCTACATCTGAAGAAATCTGCAGCACTGGGTGACTGACAGACAGATGGCCATGTAACTGACAGTCCTTTCCACTGTCAGCACAGGAGAAGTGTTCTTTGATGTATGGCTACTATTTGTGGCCTGTTACTATTTCTACCCTGACTCTTGGGTTCATTGCCTTTGCTCTGAAAGAGTCACCCAAGAGTTTAAATTACACTTCTACTTGATGTTTTATAGAAGGTACTTATTACACATTCACAGTTTAGTTAAGGCCATTGCTCTTTCTGGTATGATCAATTATATAAGTAATTTTTTTTAAAAACCTGTCATATATCATAATCTTCCTGTTAACTACTGTATTGATGTCACATTTAAATAATAATTCCTTCAACAGTTCAACCCATCTATGGCTATATTAAGGCTCCATTCTAATCTGTTTTTTCAAAGAGCGAGTCATAATATTTGAAACACTTTAAACGTGTTAAAACTACATAGACCACAAATGGCTCAACCACTCCTTAGAAAATGTATTAAAATGCATAACAATAATATGTTCTCTTTAAGCCCATAAACCTATTAGGTTTACAGAATAATCTTTAAAACAAATTGTTAATACTTTTTTCTATTATTTATTACTTTTCAATTATTACTTTTATGTTAGTCTATATTAAAGTAGTACTGCACATTGAAACCAATATAATTCTTCTGTGGACAAACAGAAGTTATAATAATGTTAGTTGTTTGCAATATTTTATTATTTTTTAAAATTGGATCAAAGGATCAAAATAAGACAGCAAGGCAAATGTCAAACTTGAAAAGCACTTTGACCCAAAAACCCCACCAACAACCTTCCTGAGGGATCCCACTGGATCATGCTATTACGCTTGGAGGAGAGGACAAGGGGGGCAGGTGTCCCGTCCAGCGGCTCCGGGACCTCCCGACAGGACAGGGCACTTGCTCGGCTGGTTTTAAACGCACCCTTCCTTGCGGACAAGGTTTCCACTTGCTGAGTCCTGGTCAACTCCAGAGCACCTAACAAACAACCCGAAGTCACATAAAGGCTCCATGTGGAATGAAAAGGTGCTGTGAGCACACCTGTCCCCAGGAATTCCGCACACACTGCAAAGCGGCGGTCTTCTGGGAAGTCCCCCAGCGATGAGGAGGTGGGACCCCCCGAGGGGGGGCAGGTTAGGGGACACCCCAGGTCCGCATGCTCGATAGCCTCGCCCCCAACGACGAAGAAGTGGGGAGCAGGTTAGGGGACACCCCAGGCGCACACCCTCGATGTCCAAGGAGGCCCCAAGCGACGATGAAGTGGGGAGCAGTTTTGGGGGTAGTACCTAAGGCCTGCAACTGTCCAGGGAGGCCCCCCAACTAAGCGACTACGCCCCCAAAGCCCCCTTTTCTCACTCTCAAACTGCCTCCGCTCACTGTGAATTCGCTCTAGGGCTAGAAAACTTTTCAGGTTCCCTAAGAAGAGCTCCCCGGTGCCGCACAGAGCCCGAGAACCCCCGCGGTCCAGCGCCCCGGTTCCCAGGGCCGGACTGTCCGCCGAGCGGCCGGCAGCTCCAAGCACTCAGGTCAGCCGGCGAGACACCCCCC
>NW_006399810.1:2533627-2551645 GCF_000299155.1 Elephantulus edwardii
AACGGGTCCTCCTCAAAGGTGCTGCTCAGCATCCTGAACATCGTAGCTTCCCTGCGAGTGGCCGCGGACGCGGGAGGCCTAGAAGCGATGTCACTGGCCGCGGCCGCACCGACCCCGCGTCCCTCCGCAGCCAACGCTCCTCACAGCCGCCCCGGCAGCGCACGCCCACACACGCTGCGTGACGCCGGGCTGCTCTGCGATTGGGCGACGCTGCGCGACGTCACCAAGGGAGGCGGGGCGGGGCGCCGGCACCATGGCAACGGGCGTCAACAAACGGCAGGGAGTGTTTGCGTTCTGTCAGCTGGGCGACCCCTGAACCTCCCACGGGCTGTGAGAGGCGGGGCTCTGCTATTCACGCATAAAATAGAGTCTTGCACGGACTGTCCTCAAATGTGGACTTTCCGGGAAAATAGGTTTGGAGAATTTCAACTACATGGAGTCCTCTCCATCTACCTTTTCTGTTATAAACAGCGTGTAATACCCCAAACATTCGTGGTAATTCATCAAAACGCAGACTTAAGGATTCCTGTAAAGAGCTGCTGCAGGGGCTTCCAAGGCTTTACCCACTAGGCCACCAGCATTGGTCAAAAGCAGTGGTAAAATACTGTGGAAGGACAAAGGTTTATAGTTCGCAAACAGTACATGCAATGCTTTAGAGAAGTCGGATAAATCCTACCAGATTTCAACGAATTTGTAAGCTTAATACTTAAAGCAAAATTTACCAAAGTGAGAGGAAGACTTTAAGTGATACGTAGACATGGCATTAAAAAAAAATCCGTGAGCAAGGTGCTTTCTAAGTCCTCTTCTCATGTCTCTTTTTTCATGTTGGTTTTTCTCCAACATTCTTTAATCTACCACAGCAGGACACAGGCGTGTGGGCTGGAGCAAAAAACCATACCAACCCATTACCATGAGTGGCTTCTAACTCTCATTTACTATTCAAGTCTGTGGGCAAAACATGGGCATTCTCCTCCCGGAAGTTTTCAGCTTTGGAACCATGGTGGATGTGTCGTGTTGCCAGCTACTCAATGGCTGTATCTGGTTTTTGGAATTTTTCGTTTGCTTATACTTTTTGCTTCCATCATATTTACATGGTAGCCTGTTTATGACGAACTGGGTGAGGTGTTGAACTGCCAGCCAAATTTACAGTGAGTGTCCTCTCGTGTGATTTAGAGACTCGGAAAGCCTTCTTGAGGGCCAGAGATGAGTTGATTCTGAGTCATTGTTGAGTTGTTATTTATGATTTGACATCTTGCGTCGTGACAGCTATTAACAATGCTCTGCTGTGAACTGTGAGGTTGACTGTTCAGGTCTGCACAGAGATGCCTTAGGAGAAAGGTCTCACGGTCTAGGAAGCCAGCCGTTTAAAATGGTGGCATGCATGCAGTCACCATGAGTTGGAAATAACTCCACAAATAACTAGTTTTTATTTATGGCAAGTTGTTGTTAGGTTCTGTCAAGTATAACTCACAGCAGCCCTGTGAACAGCCAACCTGAACCTTGCCCTGGGCAAACCATCCTCACCATCTCTGAAACACTCAAACCCATTGCTGAAGTCACCTTGTTAACCCGTCTCTTCCGCTCCCTCACTGATCCCTTATCTTTGCAAGCACGCTGTTCCTCTTCAATGAACAGCCTCTCCTAGCTACATATGTCCAAAGTATGAAAGACAAAGCTTTGCCGTGTTTGACTCCAAAGAGCACTCCAGATGCACCCTTGCAAGTGAAACTGTTTTGTTTTGTTTTTAAGAGTAAAGCAATTCTATACATCAATAGCCTTATAAAGTTTAAGTGGGGGGGGGGAAGGAGCTAATAAAGAGAAATATAAACACAGGTTATACACATGGATTTCACCTGATGGTATGCATAGGAATCATATAAATTACATCTGTGGAAGGAACCACTGGAGAAGCTCAATTATCAGCTGTGAAAACAAGGCCAGGGGCTGATTGTGGAAGAGACCACCAACTACTCATATGCAAATTCAAGCTGAAGCTGAGGAAAATTAAACCAAATCCACAGCAGCCAAAATATGACTTTGGTTTCATCCCACCTGAATTTCAGAATCATCTCAGGAACAGGTTTGAGGCCTTGAACACTAATGAGCGAAGACCAGATGAGTTGTGGGAGGATGTCAAAGGTGTTATCCAGGAAGAGTACAAATGGTCATTACAGACAAAAGAGGAAGAAAAGACCAAAATGGATGTCAGAAGAGACTCTGAAGATTGCACTGGAGCATAGAGAAGCCAAAGCGCAAGGAAGAATTCAAGATACTAAAGAGCTGAACAGAAGATTCCAAAAGGTAGTTCAGAAAGACAAAGCAAAATACTGCAATGAAATGTGCGAGGAGCTAGAGTCAGAAAATCAAAAGGGCCAAACTCGCTCAGCATTTCTTAAGCTCAAGGAACTGAAGAACAAATTCAAACCTAGAGTTGCTATAATCAAGGATGCTTTGGGCAGAATATTAAATGATCGAGGAAGTATTAAAAGAAGATGGAAGGAATATACTGAGTCATTGTATAGAAAGGAATTGGCAGATACAGAAGAATTTAATGAAATAACATATGAGCAAGAGCCTATGGTGATGAAGGAAGAAGTTCAAGCTGCTTTGAAAGAAATAGCAAAAAATAAGGCCCCCAGAATAGATGGTATACCAATTGAAGTATTTCGGATAACAGATGTTGCCCTGGATGTGCTCACCAAGTTGTGCCAAGAAATCTGGAGAACAACCACTTGGCCAAAGAAGGGTGACCAACTGAGTGTGGAAACTACAGAACAATGTCATTGATTTCACATGCAAGCAAGATTCTACTGAAGATTATCCAAAAACGATTAGAACAGCACATCAGCAGAGAATTGCCGGAAGTCCAGGCTGGGTTTAGAAGGGGTCGTGGTACTAGGGATATTGTTGCTGATGTTAGGTGGATCTTGGCTGAAAGCAAGGAATATCAGAAGAATGTCTATCTGTGTTTCATTGATTATGCAAAGGCATTTGACTGTGTGTATCATAAACTGTGGCTGACTCTGAGAAGAATGGGAATACCAGAACATTTAATTGTGCTAATACGAAACCTATACTTGGACCAAGAGGCAGTAGTTAGAATAGAGCAGGGTAACACTGCATGGTTCAAAATTGGGAAGGGTGTACGCCAGGGATGCATCCTGTCTCCATACCTTTTCAACATGTATGCAGAGCAGATTATCCGGGAGGCTGGGCTCTATGAGGAGAAGCGTGGTGCTAGGAATGGTAGAAGATGTATTAACAGTCTGCGTTATGCAGATGACACAACCCTACTTGCTGAAACTGAGGAGGACCTCATGCACTTTCTGCGAAGGGTCAAGGACTGCAGCCTTCAGTATGGACTGAGGCTCAATGTCAAGAAGACAAAGATTTTCACCACTGGACCAATTGGCAGCATCAGGATGGATGGTGAAGAGATTGAGAGTGTTCACAGCTTCAGTTTGCTCGGCTCCACAGTCAACACCCTTGGCACCAGCAGTCAGGAAATCAAAAAGCGTATCGCGATGGGAAAGTCTGCTGTTAGGGACCTCTCTAAAGTACTCAAGAGCAACGGTGTCTCTCTGGAGACTAAGGTGCGCCTGATACAGGCCATGGTCTTTGCAATCGCTTGTTATGCATCAGAGAGTTGGACAATGACTAGCGAGGACAGAAGGAGAGTTGATGCCTTTGAGCTGTGGTGCTGGAGAAGAGTACTGAATGTACCATGGACTGCCAGGAAAACAAACAGATTCATCTTAGAGAGGATTAAACCAAGCAACTCCTTGGAGGCAAGGATTCTGGGGCTTCGTCTGACATACTTTGGACATGTTGCCAGGAGGGACGGGTCCTTGGAGAGGGACATCATGCTTGGGAGGGTGGAGGGACGGCACAGTAGGGGAAGACCCTCTATGAGATGGATTGATTCGGTGACTAGGGTAATCGGGATGGGTCTGTCAGAGGCAGTGCGGTTGGCGCAGGATAGAGCAGGGTTTAGGGCTGTTGTGCATAGGGTCGCTATGAGTCGCAAACAACTCGACGGCACATAACAACAACAACAACAATATAGAGAAATAGTACAAGAGGGATTTTGATATGGGGATAAAATAACGATGATGTGGTATATAAATTAATTTGAAGAACACTTTCCTGCAGGCTTCCAGGGCTGGAGAAGATGCAGGGAAAGAAAGCAAGGAGATAAAAAGAATGATGGATGTGTAAGAAAGAAAATGTCCCTGAATATCCACCTTTAACTCTGTGGGCTCACCAGCTTGCTAGAGGATGGCTGTTCCATGGAGACGACAGGCATTCACAACATGCCAGGCCCTCCTGGCATCAGGCCAAAGGGGTGCACTCCGCCAAAGGGAAGAAGCATGCAGGGCCTGATTTGGAGGTGACTGGAGTACTCAGGGGTTATTTTAGGAGCCTGAAATTTGATCCTGTGAACCCTTCACCCCCACCTTCAGCCAAGTTCTCTCTCAGCCTACTTCCCTGAGACTGGGGCGTGAGGTAGAACAGACTTGACAGTCCAAATTAAGATGGCCTAGCTCTTCCAGGGAATAGGATATTTCCCCGTCCTCAGGCCTCAAAATGAAACTCAGAAGGCCCCTGTACCAGCAAAGTCCTAAATTCATTCCAAGGCAAAATTACTTTAAAAGACCAGAAGTCGTTTGCTCTTTAAAACACTGATCCTCATTATCAAAGTTAAATCACTTTGAGGAGGCTTTTGTTTCCTTGTTGATAGTTTTATTTGGTCTTGTTTATCATAGGATTAAGTCAGAAAAAGCAAACAGTGAGCCATTAGCTAATTAATGCTTGAAATGGGAGGAATATCTTACCTACTTATGCTTTATTTCATAGGCTTTCCCCATGTCATAATGTCTGATCTAGACTTGTTCTCCAGGCATGAAATTGTTCCATGTAATTAAGTTTATAACTCAGTCCCAAAGCATCTATGTCTATTTTGACGGCATGAGTTGTAGCAATTACCAACTGTGATTTACACGCGGTAGCAGTTGAAGATTCTTCTAGAAAAACAATAGCAGTCTTTCTGAAGGAAAGAACCCGCTTTTTTGGGGGGAAATATAATAACATAAGCAAACTGCTAAGTACTTACATCTACTCTGCAAAATAAATGAGTCTATCAAAGCAAAACAAGACATGGAAGAAATCACAGTTGGGAAAGAAAAAGGAAATCCTTGAAATTGATTAGAGTCATTTATTTACTGGTCATACATGATATCATTAAAATAGCTCTTGATTAAGGCCAAATAATTTATGAGAAATGTTTCCCCCTTATTTCCTATAGGAATTTTTGTTAGAATAGTATTTTTAAAGCATGAACAATTTAGTACAAGTTAGGCAGAGAGTTCCTGGAAACAGTTTAGATTCAAAGATCAGCTGTTGCAACAACCTGCGTTATGCGGATGACACAACCCTGCTTGCTGAAACTGAGGAGGACCTGGAGCGTCTGCTGCAGAGTGTCAAGGACTGCAGCCTACAATATGGATTGAGGCTCAATGTCAAGAAGACAAAGATTCTCACCACTGGACCAATTGGCAGCATCAGGATGGATGGTGAAGAGATTGAGATTGTACACAGCTTTAGTTTGCTTGGCTCCATAGTCAACAGTCTTGGCATCAGCAGCCAGGAAATTAAAAGGAACATTGCCATGGGAAAGTCTGCTGTTAGGGACCTCTCCAAAGTACTGAAGAGCAATGGTGTCTCTCTGGAGACTAAGGTGCGTCTGATACAGGCTATGGTCTTCGCAATCACTTGTTATGTATCAGAGAGTTGGACAATGACCAGGGAGGATAGAAGGAGAATTGATGCCTTTGAGCTGTGGTGCTGGAGAAGAATATTGAGACTACCATGGACTGCTAGGAAAACAAACAGATTTGTCCTGGAAAGTGTTAAACCGGGTGGCTCCTTGGAGGCAAAGATTCTGAGGCTCCGTCTAAAGTTCTTTGGACATGTTGTGAGGAGGGACCGGTCCATGGAGAGGGATATCATGCTTGGGAGGGTGGAGGGACAGTGCAGGAGAGGAAGGCCCTCTATGAGGTGGATTGATTCAGTGACTGGGATAATTGGGATGGGAGTGTCAGAGACAGTGCGATTGGCAAGGACAGAGCGGAGTTTAGGGCTGTTGTATATAGGGTCGCTATGAGTCGAGTCGCAAGTGACTCGACGGCACATAACAACAACAACAACAATATATGAAAAGAGAAGCTGCATATATTTTTATATGAAAAGAGAAGCTGTGGCAGATATCCATTTCTGATTTGAGGGTCAGCTGATGAGAGAGGAGACCAGGGGTGGAGAAGGTGACTAACAAAATAAGAGAGTGACCGAGACACGGAGGCAAGGCTTGAAGGAAATACAGTCCTAGTAGCCAATACTGATGGGCTGCTTTCCACACACTATTGTAGGCACTGGGCCACAATCATGCCTTTCATCTTCACAATGGCTTTATATCACAGAGATGGTTTCTGTCTCCTTTCACAGCTGATGCCACCCCAGCCCAGAGAGGTGAAGTAAACTGCCACAATAATGGAACTGGCTGAGTGCCCAGAGTATTCACTGGTGGGGGAGATGACATGGTATGTGGGTGGGTGGCTGGCTGTGCTTGAAAATGCATAAGGGAACTCAGGAATGGCTTTGCAAATGCATGCTTTCAAAGTAAATAATGGATAATGTTGTTGTTATATGCCGTCAAGTAGCCTGCGACTCATAGAGACACTATGTAGAACATCCCTAAATGCTGCTCTATCCTGTGCCAATCCTATGGTCTCTCACACATCTACCACCATTACCTCAGTCACTGAGTCAATCTATCTCATTGAGGGTCTTCCTCTCCTGTGCTGTCCCTCCACCCTCCCAAGCATGATGTCCTTCTCCAAGGACTGGTCCCTCCTTGTACCATGTCCAAAGTATGTCAGACAAAGATACAAACTAAAGATTGGAAGGAATATAATCAAATAAACTAATAAGTGTCTTTCGGCATGCTGTTGGGAGGGACCAGTCCTTGGAAAAGGACATCATGTTTGGGAAGGTGGAGGGTCAGCAAAGGAGGGGAAAGATCCTCAGCGAGATGGATTGACACAGTCTCTGTAACGGTGGACTCAAGCATGGCAGGGACCGTGTGGGTGGGAGAGGACAGGGCAGCATTCTGATCCATTGGCCATAGGCTTGCAATGAGTCATGAGCAACTCAGTGGTATGGGGTCACTATGGGTCATGCTCAACTTGATGGCACCTAACAACAATAATGACAACCAAAAGTTTGGCAGTTCAAATCAACCAGAAAGATGGGCTATCTCTTGCTGTAAAGATTTATAGCCTCAGAAACCCAATGGAGGGTCAATATGAGTTAGACCAACTTGAAAGCAATGGGCGGGGGTAGGAAGACTGTGGCAGTCAAGTGCCGGCCAAGCATTAGAAACATTGCAGCCCTCTTCTGTTATTTTTGTGCAGTGGTGGTGTTGGGTATCACTGAATTTTAGGGTTTTTTTTTTCTCATAATGATTCATATACCCATGTAGAAATGCCCCAGAGGGTTTTCTAGGCTGTAATCTTCATGAGAGCATATTTTTTTTTGCCTGTGGAGCTGCTGGGCTGGTTTGAACCTTTAAGCTTTAGGGTAGTATCAACTGCTTAACAATTTCATCAATAGCAACTTCCAAAAATTTCCCAAACATACGTAATGGAATGTAGCTCAGTCCAATACTGAAACTGCAAGCTACCTCAAGTTAGATGTTTGTAAAGCTTCTGTTTTTCTCAAAATATTAAACCCCCTGGTGCTCCTGTGAGTCTTACTCCCAGAGTGCCCTAGCACGCAATTTAGAACAAAGGGTTAAGATAATGAAACTCTAGACACTGAAATGAACTGTGGAAAAGGTGTTTATGATGGCCTGACATCCATCCCTCTGTAGAGCTATAATTAAGTCTGCAAGTCTAGCATCCAAAAGCCTGTTTATTTCATCTTGGACACTTAAGATAATGACATCAAAAGCATTTTGAAACCTCTGGAGTGCTGTAGCGATGACAACTGCAGTGTTAGTGGGGAAGAGAGCTGTCCGCTCAAATGTAAACCCCCAAAATTTTGTCTAATTATCTAAATGGGGCCAGGGATACCAGTGGCCTTTAAAATATATTTGGTGAATGGGTTAATGAATGAATAGAAAGGAAGGAGGAAGAATGAAAAGGAGGAAAAACGGGAAGGAAGAGAGCGAGAGAGAGCTTGCTGATGTTTGGAAGTCTGTGGTTTGCACAGCGTTAGCCAGGTCTCGCACCTCACTCTAGCTACCCTTACCCCGTGGCTCCGAAGGGACTCGCTCTGCTTTGCCCTAACCACTTTCTACTTTTTTTTAGCACACTGCTTTCGTGATTTTTTTTTTTTTATTGTTAGCTGGCCCAAAGAACGTAAATTGCAGAAGAGCAGCTGACCTGAACCCTGTCCTGTCCTGTGCCTTCCTCCCATCTCCTGATACACTAGATCCCACTGTGGCAGTCACCATGTCAATCTACCTGATATTGGTTAGCAGCCCAATACTCACTGGCCGACTCAGACGATTCTTACTGTCGTTGCTATGCGGGAGCCCACTGTATCAGCCATTGGGTCAAAACTATCTTGTTGGAGTTTTCCTCTTCTATTGACCTCATCTTTTACCAAGCATGCTAGCCTTCTCCAGGAATTAGTAACACGCCCTAATAGCATGCCCAGAGAATGTCCGACCAGGTCAAAGCATCCTAACGTCTAAACAGCATTCTGGATGCATTTCTCACTGTTACTCTTTGAGCAGTCCATGGAATATCCAATAACTCTTCACCAACACTGTAATTCAAAGGCAGAAATTCTTGATCCATTTTCCTTTTTCACTGTCCAACTCTCATATGTATGCAAAGCAACTGAAAAGACTCTGGCTAGAATCAGAAGCAAACTTAGTCTTCAAAGAGATAAAATTGTAGCTTTGTTCACAGTAATATGTCATTTGGGTTTTTTTTTTTACTGCTACTTCTATGTTGAGTGCGTATCCAAGTAAGAGAAAATCCTCGAAGACTTAAACTTATACTCCCTTTTTCATGATGATGCTTATTGGCCTAGTTCTGAAGATTTTTATTTTCTTTATGTTGAAATGGAATCCATACTGAAGGCTGGATAGTATTTGCATTTAACCAATAAGTGCTTCAGGCTTTCCTCATTTTCATCAAGGAAGACTGCATTATTTCTCATCACAAGCTGGTGAATGAATCTTCCTCTAATCCTGGGGCTGCATGATTCTTCATCCAGACCAGCTACTGGGGTTACCCGGTCAGTAGACAAATCAAGCCGGCATGGTGAAAGGATGAAATCCAGATGCACATCTTTCCTACTTTTTTTTTTTCTTTTCCAGCAGTTTCCAACAATGGTTTATTGTGCCTTAGTATCCCATTATTGGCTTCCTTGAGCTTCTGGCTCTAGACGTGCCTCAGGCCCGAGAAGACACCGATCAGCAGGACCAAGGCAGCCGCTGGCAGGACCAGACAGACGAGCAGCTGGGGATCAGCCTTCCTGCTGGAGCCTGTGGGCTCCAAGGTAGGCTCCTGTGCACTGAGGTCCTCAAAGGCCACCAGCCCCGGAGAGCTCACCATATCTTGGGGCTTGACAGTGTCGTGGTCACCTGAGAACCGACGTCGTCTGGCAGCCCCGATGTCACAGGTGGTCAAGCAGGTCTCCGGCCCCAGGGGTAGCAGGCAGATGCGCTGCAGAAGAAGTAGACTGGTCCCCTGAGGGCAGTGCGGGAGGCTTTGTCCAGGAAGGCGAAGGTGGCCACAGTGAACCGCTGGTGGTGAGATGGGAAGGGTAGTGCCCTGTCCACGGCCATCATCTGAGTTCTGTAGCCATCACCATCAAAAGGGCACCCGTCTGCCAGGATGGGCCACTGGGGCTGCTGGAAGGGGCTGGAGCTGGGCGCGGCCCAGCACTGGTGCAGCACCAGGGCCACGCGGGGGTCCGTCCTCTGCAGGAGCCGGACCTCCACGTGGACTGGCTCTCGGAGCAGCTTGGAGATGGGGTAGTCATCCTCTCCGTAGTAGGAGCTGAAGGTCTGGTCCTTGGCAATCTGGAGCTCCAGGCGCAGCGGACCGGGCAAGTTGACAGGGCTGAGCAGTGGGGCCGGAAAGACGAATGCTTGGACAGGCAGAAAGTCACTGGCCTTGAAGATACAGAGGATATGGAGCCGGAAGCTGCTGTCCCTCGTAATGGAGCCCCGGGGCCCCGTTTGGATGTCGATCTCAGACACGAGCTGGTTTCCATAGATGAGTTGGTTGCTGACCATCTGGACTGTGGTCCCACAGTGGGTGAGAGGAAAATGGAAGACCACAAACGCAGCCGTCTTCTGGGCTGGGGGGCAGCTGTTGGTGGGGGCATAGGCCAGGCGGACATTGGCCAGTGTGATCCTGTGTGCCAAGGCTCTTTCCTACTTTTAACTCGTGCAAGACTCACCTTGTTCTGTTTGAATGACTGCTTGTCTGTGTAATATATGGGTTTCCCATGAATAGAAGTAAGTGTTGTCGGATTCTCATTCTCTTTGTGATGCTTCCTGCATCTTTCAATATTTTATCCCTAGAAACCTTCATCACTATAATCGAAGGTTTGAATATTTTTCTTCAGTTTTTTTCAATGGCAGAAATCCCAAGTATGTTTTTTGGTTTTCTAACTCCAGATCTCAGAACATTTTATTACAATGCTGTGTCTTCTTGAGCTGCACTTGGAGATATTTTACATTTTTCAGCATTTTTACTTTAGCTTCTCTGTTCAGAAGTGAGCTTTAGAGTCTGTTCTAACATTTATCTTTCTTTCCTTTCATTTCGATGCCCCTTTTCTTTCTTCACATATGCTATCATCCAAACTCGTCTTCTATCATTAGTATTCAATACATCAGAACTTTTGATTGTTGTCATTTGCTGTCGAGTCATCTTTGAGGCACAGGGACCCTACACAAAACAGCTCTGAACCCTACCCTATCTTGAGCCAGTTTTATTGTCTACAACACATTATCCCAGTTCCCCCAGTTATTGAGTCTTATCTGGAGCCAAATATGTGTCATCAATATAATGTAAGTTGTTGATGAGTCTTCATCCAATCCTGATACCACGATTCCAGCCTCCCTAATGATCTGTGCCAAATACAGATTGAAAAGGAATGGAGATAGAATGCGTCCTTGGTGGACACCTTTCCTGGTTTTAAATCATACACTGTTTCCTTGCTATATTTTGAGGACTGCATCCTGGTTTCATATGAGCACAAACTAAGTGTGGTGGGATTCTCATTCCTCTCAAGGTTAGACACAATTTGTTGTGATCCACATAGTCAAATGCCTTTGCACAGTCAATGAAACATAGAGAGACATCCTTCTGGTACTCTCCACTTTCAGCCAAGGTCCATCTTACATTAGCTATAATATCCCTTGTATCACAGCCTCTTCTAAACCCAGCCTGTACACCTGACAGTTCTCTGTTGATGTGCTGATCCAGTTATTTTTGGGTAATCTTCAGTAGGCTCCTAGTGGAATATAATATTATTTGATAACTTCCACTCTGTTGGATCACCTTTATTTTAAGAAATTCTTCTGTGTTAGCCAATTCTTTCTGATATATTGACTCTGTGTCTCCTTCCATCATCATCCTTTGATGCTTCCTAGGTCATTCAACATTCTGCCCTCAGCATCCTTAGACACTACAACTCGAGGCTTGAATTTGTTCTTCAGTTTTTTTCAGTTTAAGAAATGCCAAGAGACGCTTTCTCAAAAAGTTGCAAATAGAGATACAATTTGACCCAGAAATTCCAATACTGGGAATATACCCCAAAGAGAACATAACTGACATCCAAGCAGATATATGCACACCCATGTTTATTGTGGCTTTGTTTACAATAGCAAGGAGTTGGAAACAACCTAAGTGCCCATCAACAAAGGAATGGCTAGAGAAGCTGTGTAATATTCACACAATGGAATACTACGCTGCATTGAAAAACAAGGAACTCATGAAACATTATTCAAAATGGGTGACCCTCGAGGACATTATGCTGAGTGAAATATCTCAGTCACAAAAGGACAAATACTGCATAGGGCCACTGTTGTAGAATGAAGCTGACATCAGGGTTGGGGTAAGAATGACAAAAACTGGATAAATTATGTACACTGCATTGAAACGGATGAGAGAGAGAACAGTTCAAAAGCAATACATTATAGGGCATTATGATTATCATAAGAGTCAAAAATTAAGGTTACAGAGTGGAGTATACTCAGGGTGGCGGGATGGGGGTGCGGGGGGAATTGTATACCAGTGAACGAATTTTTCTTTTACTTTTCAAAGAGAAGAGTGAACTGGGGATGGGGGGGAGTTGGGGGGGGGAAAAGAAGTGTAACAATGAATGAATGGAAATCCAGAATCTCTGTAAATATTCATTAAAGTTAATAATAATAATAAAAAAAGAGAAATGCCAAGCGAGTTCTTCCCTTTTGATTTTTTTCACGCCAGCTCTTTGCACATTTCTAGACTTTGCTTTGTCTTTCCAGGCTGCCCTTTGAAAAAGTCTGTTCATCTCCTTCCTTTTTTAGTTCTTCCCTTGGCTTTGGCTTCCTGGCACTCTAGTGAAATATTCAGAGTCTCTTCTGACACCCATCTTGGTCTTTTCTTCCTCCTCTGCCGTAGTAATGACTTTTTGCATTCTTCATGAATGATGTTTTTTACATCCTCCCGCAGCTCATCTGGTCTTTGCCCATTAGTATTCAAGGTCTCCAAGCTGTTCCTGAGATGGTCTTTACATTCTGGAAGGATTGACTCAAGACTGTACTTCCGGTGCTTTTAATTTGACCTTCTCTAGCTTCAGCTTGAACTTGCATATGAGTAGTTGATGAGTAGTTCCACAGTCAGCACCTGGCCTAGTTTTCACAGCTGATATTGAGTTTCTCCACCAATTTTTCCACAGATGTAATCAATTTGATCCCTGTGTAGACCTTCAGGTGAGGCTCATATGTATAGTCGCTGTTTACATTTCTTAGAGAAGGTATGTCCAATGAATAAGTTGTTGATTGTACAGATTCTATAATTCTATCCCCAGCCTCATTTCTGTCACCAAATCCGTGTTTCCTGACTACCGATCCTTCTCCCTTTTTTCTAACTTTTGGATTCCAGTCACCCATTATTATTGACGCATCTTGGTTAAATGTTCGATCAATTTCCAATTGCAACAGACGGTAGAAGTAATCTACTTCCTTCTCTTTGGCTCTGGTCATTGGTGCACAAATTTTAATGAGAGTGGTATTATTAAGTCTTCCTAGTATGTATATCAGTATTATCTTGTTACTTACAACATTGTATTTCAAGATGGATCTAGAAGTGGCCTTTTCATTTCCCATGTAGTAGATCATAGAATTGTTTGATTCAAATGCTCCTTGACAATCTATTTCATTTTGCCAATGCCAATAAATATTTATTTAAGAATTAAATACAAATAATATTTTTCACTTCAATTTATGCATATTATTTTTGAGGAGACTATTGAGTCTTCAGGATAGAAATGCTTATGGCATAAATCTCTATAATAAGGAAAATTGTTTGATATTTCTTTATTTGTGGTGTAGGTTTGTAAAAAAATTAATGATGTACTAATCTTGCAACCTTTCTTTGTTTTACTTAAAGTTCTCTCTTTTTAAAAAGTTGTCTTTTTTTCATGTTCTTTCCACCCAGCTGCCTTCCTGTTTGCTAACAGGTTAGCTTTATCCTCTTAGAGAAATGATACCTGGAGATTAAGTGACTTGTCTAATAATAGCGTAAGTTCAAGCCCTTTAAATTCTCAGTCAGCACTGCCACTAGTCCATATGGTACCTTTGTTCATATTAGAAAGTGCTGCCTCTCCCTCAGATACATTAATGCGGAGTTCCCTTAACCAAGCTACAGGGCAGGAGTCCCAGGAGGTGTGTGAAGTGCTGCACTCCTGTCCTGTCCACAGCAGTGAGACTCCGAACCTTCTCTTCTTTCCACCAGCAGCAGTTCCACAGACTTCGGTCCTGGGAACGTAATTTGATTTTCTTGCAATTTCGCTTCATTTCTGTTCCGAGCTCTCCTTGCGCTGGGAGCGGCTCCATTCCTGCAGGAAGGCGATGCCCACGTGCACTTGGCTGCCGAGGAGGCCGCAATCCTGAAGGCGTCCTTTCTCCCTCTCATGATGGGGGCTGCTCCACAGTGGATGAACCGCCCCATGGGGTTTCCAAGACCGGAAAGCTTTACAGACGCAGATCGCTGCATTATTCTCCTGGGATGAGCTAATGGGTTCCATCCACACTCTCTCAGTTGGTATCTGAAAGCTTGACCCACTGTGCCACCAGGGATCCTGGCAAAGACCAAAACAAAAGCCACTGCTGTGCAGTCGAGCCCAATTCCTAGTGCCCTCCCACTGAGGCTCCAAGGTTCCAAATGTTTATGGGAGGGGATTGTGCATCTTTTCTATCATGGAGCTACTGGTGGATTCGAACTGTTGACCTTTGGTGTGTCACCTGCCATGTTCACCAGGGTTTGATGGGTCCAGCTCTGCTATAAACATCATTACATAGCGCACTGGCCAGCATTATAAAGAACGATCCTGCTCCCAATGCCCGTATCACCCCTTAACTTTTTGAGGTAACACTCTCTAGAGCAAGTGTGTCAACTGGTGAAGTAAAATGCCGAAGAAATCTTGAGTTCACCAAGGGCATTTTTCAGGGTTCTGTTCTCCTACGGCAAAGGCCTGGAGAATCCAAAACGATAAGCAGGAGGCAGACTTTTGGCTGTTTTCTTTTCACTGCTTGTTTCTCCAGGGGCATTTTACAATTTTGCACAAATTATGGTTGAGTCATACTTTGTTTGGAAAATATCAGTGACGCTTGGAACAGGAGACTTGCCTTGGTGGATAGAAAGTTTAAGCTGGCTCTGGGGAACAGAAGCTGAAGATCTGGACCCTGGTGTGGGGTCTTCACATGGGAGATTGTAGGTCAGAAATCATCTGAGGTACGTTCTGGTCCAGTGATGGAAGGCCAGAGGATGGGGGCTCATAAGGAAGGAGGGCTTATCAAAGATAATGCTGTCATCAATAAATGCAGGCAAAAGCTTCCCACTTTTCTTAGATGTAAATCTTTAAAGCTGGGATTCTTAGGAGCCTATGTCATGAATTTTTATTGTGGTAAAAATACATATGCATGGCACAAAATATGTCATGTTAGCCATTTTAAAGTGTACACCAGTGGCCTCAAGTATATTTACAATGTTGCATACCTATCGCTTGGAAGCAGGAGTGGCATCCACTTCCTAAACAACATGCCCCTGGAAACTCTATGAACTTTGATAAATTTTGATAGTTGTAGAGGGGCTGCAGGCCTTCTGTTCACAGGGTCGCTATGAGTCGTGCTCAACTCGATGGCAATCAGCAAGTACTTTCCTATCACACTATTTCACAATTCTTCATCCCTGTGGACAGAATGTGTTACCAGAGTAACACTGTTCAATAATACTATTAATTCTTCCTGCTGCACTTTGTAACCTCTAGGCTATGACCTGCCTCTGTGAATTCTTTCGGACACTGATTATGAACAGAATCACACAACGTTTGTGTCTTTAAGTCTAGCTTGGTTCATTTGGCCTACCGTTTTCCAGGTCCAGTCATGCTCTAGCATATGTCAAAAGGTCATTCCTTATTGTGGTTAAATAGTATTCCACTGCCTGTATTGGTTTGGTTCAACCTTTTTTGCTACTTTGAGTATGAACACCGATGTACATGTTTTAGTCTCTGATTTAAACTTATTTTTTAAATTTAAGAGGAGTAGAAATGCTAAGTCCTAAGGGAATTCTTTGCTGAACTTCTGAAGAACTGTCCGTTTTGCACACCAACTGCACCATTTTATATTCCCAGCAGCATCCATCCTCTCCAGCAGTTATTTTATAGGTTCTTGTTCTGGTTTGATAAAAGCCATCCTAGATGCAAAGTGCTAGTTCATGGTTTTTGTTTGACCTTCCCTGAAAACACCCCATGGCTGCTGGAGTATAATTACGGGCAGGCTTCTCAGGATCTGATGTTTTGGCGAATAGATCATCAGCCCTTTTTTGGAGGCACTTCTTGGTAGACTCAAACCTCTGGAGCTGAGGTTAGCAACCAAAGCATAAAAATTCACATTAAAGAACTAAGGTTTTTTTAAAAAAAATTATCTTTTTAAGGTATAATGCAAATATGATAAAGTTCTGTAACACTAAATACACAGCTCAATGAATCTTTCTGCATGTATAAAGCACTTCCAATCCCTTTCAAGGTTCCTTTGGATTCCAGCCCAGGTTCCCCCAAAGAACCACTGTTCTGAGACTTCACACCTTTCACATAGTATTAAGTATAATATCCCCTAGTTGTATGTAGCGCTAACTGAAGCCTTTTCAATGATATGACCTATTCGACAGCATGAGTTTATCACAAGTATGAATCATCTATTGCTGATAGATTTTGGGTGGTGCTATTTTTCAGATTTTATGAACAAAGCATCTATGATGCTTTCTTATGCACATCTTGATTAGGTTTTAAAAGTCAACTTAATATTCAGTTGTTCTTGAATCTTTGTCACTAACATTCAGGCAACGTTTCTGTGGTCAGTAGCTTCACAAAGAAAATTTTCCTTTTGTTAACGCTTTTATATTTGCTATTGTGTACATTTCTTTTGTAGATGGAAGAAACACTTTGTTGGTTCTTTAAAAACAGGACAAAATTTAGAATGATAGAGTATCAAACAACTTGAATAGCAGAAAGCTTTCTTCAAGAAGCACTCCTGAAGACATCTGTTCTGAGGGACTGTTTAATGTTGCTGTCTAACGTGTGGTTTTTAAAGGTTATTTTAAACTCCTCGATGAGATTCAGAGAGAGTTCAAGCTGTGGGTAGGTGCCCCACTGTGAAGGCATGCCATCAAGAAGTCTGTCCAAGAGGAAGGAAATGATTTTAGAAACTATTAAAAACCTGGAATGCCTTCATCAGTTTGCCATGCTTGAGGTCTTTTACTATTTGAAGTGACAGGAACAATTTGCTTCCATCTCAGAACTGTTAATGCTACCTACCTTATGTACCTATCTTATGGTGGGGGAAATAAGATAAAGTGAGTGAAGAGAATGATTTTAGGGGCAACAAAATAAAGGGAAGTCAGGGAGCGAAGGATAAGTGTCTCTATACCTGATTTTCTCCTAACTTATCTCTCCTTTAAATTCTGCAGCTTCCCTGGGACACAGCTCTGTATATTCACACACCTGCATGACACTGTCTATCTGCGTGGAGGTACGGAGGTGGCATAGACCTCGGTGCACCATCAAGCATAAAAACACTGTTTTCTGTTACATGTTCTTAATAACAAAGGCTAAAATATACTATCGCGCTGGGTCTATCGATTTACAACAGTTCTATTTACATTTACAAATGAAAACAGAAAGTAATTTTTCCAACTTCATATTGCCAGGATGTGGTAGAGTTTGGATTGAAACCCATGTAGTTTAGCTACATAATCTGAGCTCTTAACACATATAGAAGACTGTATATCATGTTGGTTCCATAGCCCAGAATATAGGAGACGAGCTTTCTCTCTTACCTCTAATCAAAAAGCAGGATAGAGCCTTAAAAGCAAACCCCAATAGGACCACCAAGGAATAAAAGGGAGGAGAAGTGGGCTTGGTAAGATGATACTGAGAATTAATGACAATCAAAATAAAAAGGAATATACACAACTAAATTAATGACAATAAAAAGAAAATGGAGTACACACATCAAACCTAGTGCTGTCAAATTGATTTGACTCACAGTGACCCTTCAGGAGAGAGTGGGGTCTTCAAGGTTATAAACCTATCTATCCCAAACAGTTTCTGAGGTTATAAATCTTTTCAGGAGCAGGTTGCCATGTCTTTCTTCCACAGAGCAGCTGGTGGGTTCCAACTGCTGATCTTTCTGTTATCAGTCATGTAACCAGCATTACAAGAATTCTTAAA
>NW_006399810.1:2556650-2560145 GCF_000299155.1 Elephantulus edwardii
ATAGAAAAAAAAAAGAAGTAGATGTCTGGTCCTGCTTCTTAGTCTAAGCAAGTATCCTATGAACTGCCAAAACAACAAACAAATCTGTTTTGTAGAGGCAACGATGGTGAAACTTCATCTCACTTACTTTGGGCTTATTTTTGGGAGGAACCAGTTCTTAGAGACATCAAGCTGGGAAATATGGAGGGTCAACAAATGATAGGAAGACCCTCAAAGAGAAGAACTGAGAAAATGACTACCACCATGGGTTTCAAGGTCAAGGTCAAGAGGACACAGCACAGGGCAAGGCTCTGACTCAAGCTGTTCATAGGTCACTATGAGTCACGATGGACTCAACAGCATTTAACCACAACATAAAATAAAAGTTACATGTAATTAAATGTACTTAATTGTTTCTAAAAATTTTTTTTAGTGTTTGTACTAGTTTTCTTGCTGTATTTGTCACCTGCCAGCAGTGCTACAAGTTTTCAATATTAAACTTAGTAGGAGACAGTTTTAGAACATGATTCACCTTGTTTTCCTCAACCCCTTGCTATGTATTAAGTTATGCTCCCCTGTTCTTTTATAGTTTGAGATACAAAATAGATTAAACATATGAGGGAGCAGAAATGGGATGAGATGCTGAAGTTAAAGCCTAAAGTTGGCTTTTCTGAACAGCAGAATTACAGAATGCTGAGAACAAAGCAGCAGAGGTGATACGGAACACCAACACTGAGGCGGTGACTACAGATCCAGAAAGAACCTCGCTGTCTACCTCAAGAATGAAGAAAACGTTCAAGAGAATGAGCATGCTCTTCAGAAAGATACGCTTAGTATTAAGTTGAAACTTGAACACATAGCTAGTCATCTTGCTAAACATAATTCTAAAATATTTTCAAAACAGGAATTAAAAAATACCATTGCATCCTGTAGAAGATAATCCTGTTGAAGAAATTTCAGTTCTAACTCCAACAATCAAAAATCTAGATTCTATCACCAATCAGACTGCTCTTTTGGAAGCCCAGTGTCATGAAATGAAGCCAAACCTTGGTGCCATTGCAGAATATAAGGAGAAGGAAGCGTTATATTTGCAATAGGTAAGGTAGAAGATTTGACAAAATTACAGCTGAAAGAGGTCATTTTTAGACAGGCGTGTGATGATCTACAGAAGCAAAGGCTTAATGAATTCATGGCAGGATTTTTTGTTGGTTTTGTGTGTGTGTGTGTGTGTGTGTGTGTGTGTGTGTGAAAACACAATAATTAAAATTACCAAATGCTCATTTGGGGAGGTGATGCTGAACGAAGCTTGTAGACAACTTGGATCCTTTCTCTGAAAGAGTCCTGTTCAGTGTCCAACCACCTAAGAAATGTTGGGAGATCTTCACCCTTTCTGGAGGAGAGAAGACGCTTACTTCTTTGGCTTTAGTATTTCTTCTTTACCATTACAAACCCACTCCCCTTTACTCCATGAATGAGATTGATACAGCCCTGGATTTAAAAAAAATGTGTCTATTGTTGCATTTTATATATATATGAACAAACAAAAAATGCCCATTTCAGAGTAATTTCTCTTTGACATAAAGTTTCATATTTCAGATTTATTGGAATTTACAAAACACAATATAACAAAAAGCATTGCTGTAAACTCAAAAGAAATGGTTTCTAAAGGACTCTGCTAAAACTTGGTAATCACTGAAAATTATTCTGATTCCATTTGCAGTTTGTGTATTGTATTTTTTGTAAATCATTATTTGTATAAAGTACATATTCCTAAACTGAGCTTAAAAAAAAAGTTGGCTTTTCTTTAGCCATTACCGTGGCCCTTGCTGGTCTCCAAATACTTTAACTGCAGACACACTGTCTTGCAAATCATCAACAGCTGTGGACCTAGGATAAGAGAAAGAGTGCTTCCCACCCTGAGCAACAAGACTTGAGGGCAGCAAGACTTGCTTGAGGAAGACCATGGTAACAAGATCCTGATGATGATAGTAGAGACCGTGGTATTGCTGTGGATAAACTGTGGCAAGGTATAACCAGAGGAGCCCTGAGATAAAGCCACAGTTAAAGGTTTTGCTGTGGTTACCAGATAATCAAGGAGAAGCTGATGTATAACTGCCCTGAGGCGAACCTTACTGGGTGACTGAGGAAACTAGAGGCTTTTAAAATTTGTTTTGCTAAACTGAAACCAGAGCCTGGACTAATTGGGGAACTGTGCCTTGGGACTGCTGGGCTAAAACCTAGATTTGTATTGGGTAATATTCTTTGCTTCCCCCACTCTCCAACTTACCTCCCTAATAAACTATTCTCGGTTCCACAACTTTGAGTCTATGAGGCAACAACAAATAAGCCTCTTGATGTTGGTGTGAGTCTAGAGGCACTATGGGGCTGGGCTAAGGGCTCTTTATCTGCCTTCTGCTCTAGGGTGGTGAGGGGCTGTGCTATTTCTCACTCCTGCTGGACCTTTTAGAGGATGCTTATGGTCTGTGACCCCATGCCCTATTTTCTGTTCCTTAGACAGATGCCCAGCCACAGATCATGGGAAAAAAACACAGAATAGACTTTCCACCAAAGTCAATAGAGAGAAAGGCTTCTCCTGTTGCCAAAACCCTGCATTTTAACTTCTAGCCCCCTAAACTTTGAGGAAATAAATTTTGCAGGACTGGGATCCACTTTTTAAACCACATGCCTCTGGAAACTCTATGAACATAGAGAAAGAACAATTAGTACAGGGTTCAGGTCTTTTGTTCATGGGGTCGCTATGAGTTGTGCTTGATTTGATGGCTTTTAATGACATAACAACAAAGCCACATTCCTTGTGATGTTTCTCCTAAAGCAACACTAGATAAAGAAGGTGTATTATAGTCATAGTTGGTCATACTCTAGGTGCTTAGATTTTTTTAAGGTATCTGCCCTAAAAAAGTACCATATTGTATGTGCCTTTAAAGAAGAGAAATTGGTCTTGAAGTTCTGGAGGCTAGAAGTTGAACTTAGGGTGGTAGTCGTATTGTTGTGGTTGTTAGGGTATAGTTATGTAAGTGCTGATGAGTTGGGTATGACTCATAGTGACACTATGAACAGCAGACCTGAACCCTGTTGTACCCGATGACATCCTCATCATCTCTGAAACTTAAGCCAACTGGTGTAGTCACTGTGTCAGTCCATCTAGTTGAGGGTCTTATTATCTTTTGTTGACTCTCCACCTTTCCAACTATGATGTTCCTCGCCAAGGAATAGGCTCTCCTAGCAACATGTATGTGAGATGAAGTTTCACCATTGTTGCCTCGAAGAAGCACTCTGGTTTATTTTCCCAAGATGTATCTTTGTTCTTTTTGCAGCACTTTTCTCCAAGGCATTGGCTCTGCTCCTGTCATCCTTATTTTCTGTCTAGCTCTCAGATGCATAGTGTTGTTTTGTTATGTGCTGTTGAGTCGCTTGCGACTCATAGTGACCCTATGTACAACAGCCCTAAACTCTGCTCTGTCCTGTGCCAATCGCACTGTCTCCGACACATCCATC
>NW_006399810.1:2560586-2563320 GCF_000299155.1 Elephantulus edwardii
ATAAATATATATACACACACACACACACACATATAAGAGTCACAGAAACTTATACTTCTCAGACATTACCCATCATGCTAAGACAGGATTAGCTTTCTTGGTTCGAAGATTTAAAGTCAAAGTCTTGCAGGACAACTAAGGTTAATTGGCAGAATAAAATTCATAATGTTTATGTTCTATAACATAAATTGGTGAGTAGCTTCTGTGGTCTTAAAAGCTTGTGACTGATCATCTGAGGTACAATTATTTGTCTTTATTCTTCTGGAGTAAAAGAGATAGAAAGAAATCCAATAGCCAAAGAAGGAATTTTCCAAATAAGGGCCAATTGTCCTTTTTTAAAAAATTTAAAATTTTTTTAATATTACTCTGATTTATTTACAAAGTTTGAATACACTGTTTTTCACAAAAGATCCTTCCCATTCCCTTCACCCCACCCACCCAATGAATTGTGCAATCCTATGATTAACACCCTACCCCCCTATTCTCACCCCTCTAATTCCACCCTCCCCCTGCCTTGAATCCTCATACTAATTCTACAATAATGGTTTTAAACAGTGTTTGTCCTTGTGGAATTGAGTTATTTCACTCAGCATAATGCTTTCCAGTTCTCCCAAGTTAGGTTGTAATTTACAAAATCATTGCTCCTGCGTGCTGTGTAGTATTCCATTGTAAAAATGCACCACAACTTCTCAAACCATTCATTTGTGGTTGGACACGTTCTTGCAATGGTGAATAATGCTGCTATGAACATTGGTGTACAAGTTTCCGTTTGAGCCTCAGTTCTCATTTTCATGGGGTATATTCCAAACAATAGAACAGCTGGGTCATATGGACTGCTAGAAGAACAAACAGTTCACCCAGGAGAGGGTTAAACTGTGCTACTCTTTGAAGGCAAGGATTTTGAAGCTTCATCTGACATATTTTGGGCATGTTGCAAGGAGGGCCAGTCCTTGGAGAGGAACATCATGCTTGGGAGGGTGGAGGTGCAAGAGAGGAAAACCCTCGATGAGATGGATTGACTCAGTGACTGGGGTAATGGAGGTAGGTGTGTCAGAGACAATAAGGTTGGCTCAAGATAGAACAGGTTTCAGACCTGTTGTACAGAGGATTGTATGAGTTGCAGGCGATTCAATCAACAACAATGTGAAGTCAAAATGTTAACAGTTACTCTGAAGCATAAGTGAGGAGGTTTGTGACTGGGGTCTGGGCAGGGCAGCTAGGTTAATAGGAACATAAAGTGGATGGGAATAATGAGAATGATGATACAATGCAAATACCGTAACAATGATCAGTGAATAGCACATGCAGAAATTTTCATAAAGGAACCTGTTTAGTCATGTACAGTTTCACCAAAAACACAGCAAAGTCTTTCAAGTCCACATGGGTTGTTCATTGCTTTATTGCATGCAAGCATTGCATTGGGAGCTTTACATGGGATGAATTTCCTGATCATGCAACCAATCTCATTAGCTAGACTTTACTATAATGTCCGTATCACAAAAAAGGAAGTGAGTGATTGGAATAAGGGCAAGCACTTCTTCAAGGTCATGCACCAGGACTGTGAGAGTTTGGAGAGACCCCGCATTCTTCTCAGTCCAGGCTCCGCAGGAACCTGGAGAGCAGCACCCAGTGCCCTTAGGAGAGGCTTGCCTCCAGCACAGTCCCAGCCGACCGTCCTGCAGAAATTCATGTCCACTGTTAACAGGGTATTTTACATGAAATCACATTTTTAAAAAAGTTAACAACGAATTAAACACAAAGTAAGTGTGCCAGACAAACAGAACAAGCCCGTGGGCTGACTTAGGCCTGCAGGCTGCCAACCTGTGAGCGTAATTACTGAGTGTGGGTTTTCATGGCATAAAAGGGATGCCTGAACCAGTCGCATCCACATACTGGCTTCTGAATGGAAATCCAAACTCTGAGCTGATGGGGACCATGTGCTATGGGAGCTGTGGCGGGCCTGTCTCGCAGCAGGAGCCGCCTTTCCTGAGCAGAGGCCTGTTAGCAACTCCATCACTGACTGTCCATGTTTGGAAGTTTTAAAGCCATGGGACAGTTACTGCAGGATATATGGATTAAAATTAGTGTTTTTCCATAGGAAGTCTGCAAAAGCTCATCACATGATTATCAGGTTCTGGGTATTATAACCTTTAATTCTGTCCAGTCTTAGAGTATACATAACACTGCTTTGCCTTCTACTTGAAATGTTTGTTTTGAAATTTACTATTTCCTTCCAGACTGTGATTCCTGTATAGCTCTGGCAAAAATACATTTTAATAATGTGTATAATAAAAAAGAAAAATTCATACTATAATTTAATGTTGCTATACTGTTGAGTCACGGTGACCCTATGAACAATAAGCCTGAACTCTGCCCTATCCTTAGCCAATCACACCGCCTCTGACAAACCTGTCCCCATTGCCACAGTGCCTGAGTCAATCCATCTCACCTGGGTCTTCCTCTCCTGTGCTGACCCTCCATCCTTCGGAGCGGAGCATAATATCCTTCTCCAAGGACTAGTCCCTTCTGACAACATGCTCAAAATATGTGAGACAGAATTTCAAAATCCTTGCCTTCAAGGAGCTACCTAGGCACAGGATTTTAAAGGCTTGTTATTTCAGAAGTAGATGTCTGCCCTAAAGACTCAGCAAGAAAACTATTGGACGTAGTTGACCAATTCAGCAAAGTAGCAGGATACAAGATCAACATACAAAAATCAGTTGGCTTTCTCTAC
>NW_006399810.1:2569085-2596468 GCF_000299155.1 Elephantulus edwardii
CATGGCCTGTATCAGAAGCACCTTAGTCTTCAGAGAGACACCATTGCTCTTCAGTACTCTGGAGAGGTCCCCAACAGCAGTCTTTCCATCACAATATGCCTTTTAGTTTCCTGGCTACTAGTGCCAAAAGTGTTGACTGTGGAGCCAAGCAAACTAAAGCTGTGAACGATCTCAATCTCTTCACCATCCATCCTGATAATGTCCAGATGCATAGTAGAAAATTGAAAAGACTATGGCTTGAATTAGGCACACCTTAGTCTTCAGTCTGAAATAATTAGTTTTCAGGATTTTGGAGAGGTCTCTGACAGTCTCCAGATCTCCAGAGTGCTGGTACCAAGAGTATTGATTGTGGTCCATGAAATGATTGGCAATTTCAATTTTATCACCATCTGTCATAATGTTGCCCAGTGGTGAGGATTTTTATTTTCCTGAGGTAGAGATACAATTCATATTCAAAGCAACAATCCCTGATCCTCAGCAGCAAGTGCCTTAAGTCCTCCTAGCTTTCAGCAAGCAAGATTGTGACATCTGTATAATGCAGAGTATGAATGAATTCCCCAGATTCTGATGACACACACTTCTTCCTAAAGTCCAGCTTCTCAAATGATTTGCTCAGCATACAGATTGAATATTGTTGTTATTGCTATTCTGTGCCATTGTATCGCCTGTCACTCACAAGGACCCTATGCATGCTAGCTCTGAACCCTGCCCTATCCTGAGCCAATCTCATAGTCTCTGACAGACCTAATCCTATTTCTCTAGTCACTGAGTCAATCCATCTCACCCTAGGTTTTTTCCTCCTTCACGTCCCTTCACCAAACCAAGCATGATGTCTCTTTCTCCAAAGGCTGGTCCCTCCTGGCTATGTGCCCGAAGTATGTGAGACAAAGCCTCAAATTCCTTGCCTCAGGGAGCAACCTGGTTTCATTCCCCAGGACAAACCTGTTTGTTCTCTTTGCAGTCCATGGCATGTTCAACACTCTTCTCTAGCACCATAACTCAAAGGCATCAATGTTTCTTTTACCATACTTAGTTATTGTGGCCTGGATCAGGTGCACCTTAGTTTCC
The DNA here is from genome assembly GCF_000299155.1 of Elephantulus edwardii. Lineage (NCBI taxonomy): Eukaryota > Metazoa > Chordata > Mammalia > Macroscelidea > Macroscelididae > Elephantulus > Elephantulus edwardii. The sequence continues at coordinate 2,570,154 of NW_006399810.1, forward strand.
AGAATGACACTGTGACTCCTCAGTACTCTCGAGAGGTCCCTGACAACAGACTTTCTCAATGCAATTCCTCTTTTGATTTCCTGACTGCTGGTGCCAAGAGTGTTGACCGAGGAACCAAGCAAGTTATCAAAACCCTCAATTTCTTCTCCGTCTATCATGAAGCTGATGATCAGCCCAGTAGTGACAATCTTTGTTTTCTTAATATTGAGCTTCAATCCATATTGAAGATTACAATCCTTGACCCTCTGCAGCAAACACCTCATGTCCTCTTCAGTTTCAGCAAACAAGGTTGTATCATCTGCATAATGCAAGTTGTTGATGATTCTTCCTCCAATCCTGATGCTGCATTCCTCTTCACAGAGTCCAGCCTCCTGAATGATCTGTTCTGTATATAGATTGAAAAGGTATGGAGACGAGATGTATCTTTGATGCACAACTTTCCTGATCCTGAACCATGCAGAGTTTCCCTGTTCTGTTCTAAATACTGCTTCCTGATCCAAGTACAGGTTTTGCATGAACACAATTAAGTGTTCTGGAATCCTCATTCTTCTCAAGGTTAGCCACAGTTTGTTGTGATCCACAACAGTCAAATGCCTTTGCATAGTCAATGACACATAGATAGACAGTTCTCTGGTACTCTGCTTTCAGGCCAGATCCATCGAGTGCTAGCTATGACACACACCTTTCCTGATTTCAAACCTGCAGTGTTCAGCTTCTTGGTCTTGGTATGCTGTCTATCATCAAGTTGGAACCAACTCATAGCTGAGCACCTTAGCAGGCTTTCAGAGGCAGTTTTTAAGAAGGTTTTTTTTTTTTTTTACATTTTGTATACGCATATTTAATGTGTTCTGGAATTATCATTATTCTCCATGTTAGCCATAGTTTGTTATGATCCACAGAGTCAAATGCTTTTGCATAGTCAAAAAAACATTCTTCTGGTATTCTCGCTTCCAGCCAAGATCCATCTGACATTCGCAAAGATCTACCTGGTGCCGCACCTCTTCTAAACTAAGCCTTATTTCCAGCTGTAAACAGCTGCGGGGGAGGGTGTTTTCTTGTCCATAGCCCTTGGTGTTCCCGTACTTGTAGATGAAGCCTCACATGGTCCCTTCCTCTGTGTGTGTATTTCTCCCTTCTGTGAAACAGCACACAGAGGAATTACAACTAGGACTCACCATAATCAGGCATGACCTTAACTGATGACAAAAGAAAAATCTGATTTCCCCAAACAAGGTCTCATTCACAAGTACAGGGGTTGGGACCTCAATTTACCTTCTGTGTGACATAATTCAATTTATAACGAAATCTATTCCTAAAAACTAATAAAAGTGGGCATAAAACAAAATCCTCAGACTTAACAGCCATTATGTAAGACTTGAAGTATCAGCAATGAGCCAACACACTTTATAAAATATAACACTTTACTGCATTTTATATTGTTGTTGTTGTTGTTAGGTGCTGTTGAGTACAACCCATAGCCACCTTATGAACAAGACCTGAACTCTGTCCTATCCTGCGCCACCCACATCGTCTCTGACACACCTGAGCCCAGTCAGTGCTCCAGTCACTGTGTCTGTCCATCTCATTGGGAGTCTCCCTCTCTTTCCCTGACTTTTCCAAGCATGATGTCCTTTTCCAAAGAACAGCCTCTCCTGGCAACATGCTCAAAGTATGAGAGATGAAGTTTCACGTTTTTTTTTGGCCTCCAAGGAGCACTCTGGCTGTACCTTCTTGAAGACATCTGTTAGTTCTTTTGGCATCCCATGGGATATTCCGTACGCTTCTCCAACACCACAACTCAGAGGCATCAATTCTTCTGTCATCCTTATTCACTGTCTAACTCTCAAATGCAAGTGACTGAAAAGACCATGACCTGAATTGGACACATCTTAGTCTCCAAATTGACTCTTAAGTACCCTGGTACCAAGAATATTGACTGATGATCCAACTAGATGAAATAATTGACAATGTCAGTCCTTTTTCTATTGGCCCAGTGATGAGGACCTTTGTTTCTTGATGGTGAGATGTAATTCATACTGATAGCTGTAGTCCTTGATCTTCTGCAGTATTTCATGTTCTTCACACATTCAGTAAGCAAGGTTATGTTATCTGTATAAAGCAGGTCGTTAATGAGTCTTCCTCTGATCCTGATGCCATAGAGCCCAGCTTCACAAATGGTTTACTCGTCATACAGATTTTATAGGAATAGAGAAAGGATACATCCCTGGTACACACCCTTTCTTATTTTAAACAGTGTTCTCTTCCTCCATTTGGACAACGTCTTCCTGGTCGGGGTATAGGTTTCCCATGAACACAATTAAGTGTTCTGGGATTCCCATTCTTCTCAATATTAGCCATAGTTTGTTATGATCCACATAGTCAAATGCCTTTCCATGCTCAGCAAAACACAAATAAACATTATTTTGCTATTCTCCACTTTTTGCTAGGATCCATGTGATATCTGCAATGATATTCCAAGTGCCATCACCTCTTCTAAACCCTGTTTGGCCTTCTGGTAGTTCCCTGTCAACATACATTTTAGCTGTTTTTGGATGACCCCCAGCAATATTTTGCTTGCGTGTGATATTAATTATATTGTCCTATAATTATACATTCTATTGTTATCTTTCTTCAGACTACAAATAAATATTAATATCTTCCATCAATATTCTTGGCACCAGCAGTCAGGAGATAAAAAGATGAGGTGAACTTGGAAAATCCAGAGTGCTAAGGAGCAATGATGTTAGTCTATGGACTAAGGTGTGCCCAACCCAAGCCATCATTTCTCTATTACTTCCTATGCACTAGAGAGCTGGATGACAAATAAGGATAATGGTAGAAGAATCAATGTCTCTGAGTTGTAGTGCTGGAGAAGAGTATTGAACATACTATGGGATGCCAAGAGAACAGTCTATCCTGCTGTTATGTGCTGTTGTCACTTGTGAGTCATATCGACCCTATGTACAAGCCCTGAAACCTGCTCTATCCTGTGCCAATCTTATTGTCTCTGACACACCTACCCTCATTACCCCAGTTAGGAAATAGTCCATCTCCTTCAGGGTCTTCCTCTCTTGTGCTGTCCCTCCGTCCTTCCAAGCATGATGTCCCTCTCCAAGGGCTGGTCCCTCCTTGCAACATGCCCAAAGTATGCCAGATGAAACTTCAGAATCCTTGCCTCCAAGGAGCAACCTGGTTTCACCCTCTCTAGGATGAACCTGTTTATTCTCCTGGCAGTCCATGGTATATTCAATACTCTTCTCCAGCACCACAGCTCAAATGCATCAATTCTCTTTCTATAGTTGTCTAGTCATTGTCCAGCCTTTTGAAGCATAGCAAGTAATTGTGAAGACTATGGCCTATATCAGGTGCACCTTAGTCTCCAGACTGACATAGTTTCTCTTCAGTACTCTGGAGAGGTCCTGACAGAAGACTTCCTTAATGCAATTTGTCTTTTAATTTCCTGGCTACTGGCACAAAGTGTTGATCATGGAGCCAAGCAAACTAAAGCTGTTAACAATTTCAATCTCTTCACTGCCTATCATGATGCTGCCAATTGACCCAGTGGTGAGAATCTTTGTTTTCTTGATGTTGAGCTTCAGTCTATATCGAAGGCTTCAGTCTTTGACCTTCTGCAGCAAATGTTTCAAGTTTTTCTCAGTTTCAGCAAGCAGGGTTGTGTCATCTTCATAACACAGGTTGTTGATGAGTCTTCCTCCAATCCTGATGCCACACTCCCCCTCATAGAGCCCAGACTTCCAGATGATCTGTTCTGCATATAGGTATAGAGACAGGTCTGTCCTGGAGAATGTCAAATTGTTTCTTGGAAGCAAGGATTCTGGAGCTCAATTTCACATAGCACGCTGCTAGAAGAGACCTGTTGCAGGAAAAGGACATCATGTTTGGAAGGGTTAGAGGGTGACCGTAGGAGGGGAAGAAGCTGGATGAAATGAATTGACATAATGACTGTGGCAATGCCGTCAGGTGTGTCAGAGACAGTGAAGTTGTCTCTAGATATGAGTAGGTTCATTGTTCACAGGGGCACTATAAGTCTTAGTTGACTCAACAGCACAATATCAATCTCTTCCAGTCAGTTGGCCAGGCAGTTATCCTCCAGACTTCCTGGCATAGACTCATGAGCACATCCAGGGTGCATTTGTTATTTGAAGCATGCCACTTGGTATCTCACAGATTTCTGGAGCCTTATTTTTTGCTAATGTTTTCAGTACATCTTGAATTTCTTCCTTCATTACCAATGGCTGTTGTTCATATGGTACTTCCTGAATTTTTTCAGAGTCCACCAAGTCTTGTCGGCACAGTGACTTTGTATTCTTTCCATCCTCATAGTCCATGGGGAGTTGCAGTGCTAATCCTAAGGTCACATCTCTTAGGCAGCTTGGGTCCACCAGTAGCTACATGTAAGAAAGACAATCTCTTCCTGTGTGATATTATATCCTCGGAAATCTGCTGGAGGGTCAACTATGAGTCAATTTCAACTCAATGACGAGTTTCTGAGATGCGTATCCATGTTGCTAGGAGAGGTTATTCCTTGGCAAAGGACACCATGCTGGAAAAGTGGAGGGATGGTGAAGGAGAGGACTCTTGGCTAGGGGGACTGACAAGTGTGGCTGACACAACGGACTTGAGTGTGTCGGAGATTGTGAGGACGGCACAGCACAGCACAGCATAGCACAGGGTTCAGGTCTGTTCTTCATGGGGTCACTAGAAGTAATACTCGACTTGAGGGCTCCTAACAACAATATCCATTTTATTTAAACCTCACAGAGCTGAGGGTTAAGTATTGGGTCTCTAAGTAAAAGGTTCCTGGTTTCAATGCACCAACAACACTGGAGAACTCTGTCCCATTTGGTCTGTATGAGTCATAGCTTTGGTTTCGGAGCACACTTTTGACATTAACTTCAGTCCACCCAAACCTTCTCCCTCATTTTCTCTCATTCATTCCTTTTTCTCCATTGACTTTAGATTTTCTATTGGATCTGGTTGTGTCAGATCTGGCAGCATCAGGATGGATGGTGAAGAGATTGAGATTGTTCACAGCTTCAGTTCACCGTCAACACTCTTGGCACCAGTAGCCAGGAAATTAAAAGACGTATTGCCATGGGAAAGTCTGCTGTTAGGGACCTCTCCAAAGCACTGAAGAGCAATGGTGTCTCTCTGGAGACTAAGACATGTCTGATACAGGCAATCACTTGTTACGCATCAGAGAGTTGGACAATGACTAAGGAGGATAGAAGGAGAATTGATGCCTTTTAAGCTGTGGTGTTGGAGAAGAGTATTGAGGGTACCATGGACTGCCAAGAAAAAACAGATTCATCCTGGAGAGGGTTAAACCGGGGGCTCCTTGGAGGCAAGGATTCTGACGTTCCATCTAACATACTTTGGACATGTTGTAAGGAGGGACAGGTCCTTGGAGAGGGACATCATGCTTGGGAGGGTGGAGGGACAGCGCAAGGGGAAGGTCCTTTATGAGGTGGATTGATTCAGTGACTGGGGTAATAAGGATGGGAGTGTCAGAGACAACGGAATTGGCACAGGACAGAGTCGAGTTTAGGGCTGTTGTACATAGGTTGGCTATGAGTTGCAAGTGACTCGATGGCACATAAGAACAACAACAACATCTGGTTGTGTTGCCGGAATTTTTATAAAACACCTGAAGCTTTTCTGGAACCAAGACTTGTAGAAATAAATAAATAAAAGAATAAAATAACTACTGTTAATTTGATATTGTGATAGTGAGCTCCATCTGAGAGCAAAGTCATTATGAGATGCTTTCTAACACGAGGACGTACCAATGCAGATCTCAGAGTGATGCCTCTAATTGCCCAGACCTTTCTGCCTGGGGTATCTGCATGAGTTATAGCTCTTTTGTGAAGATAAAAAGGCTTTGGCAAGAAACTGCCCCAGTGCTATAAGGGCTGTCAAGCTGGAAGGCATCTCAGATGAGATTAATGATGTCTGCCTTAATAGAAGAAAATTTAGCATAACAGAGATTATGGATCCTGCAGAAACCTGCCAGCACTCATTTATTTGGAATAAATATTATTTTTAATTAAAGTCCTAAGGTAGGTTATTCTTGAACTAATGAGATCTACAGTGATTTCCTTTGGGGATTAATTTTCTTTTTTAATTCTCACTCGTTTTGATGATTACAGCTCATTCCATTTTACTCATGGCTGTTTGTAGGACATACTCATTTCCAACTAAAGGCACTAAATGACCCGGTGTGTTTTTACATGGCACTCTCAATTTTCTTACTGGATTTATTATTTAAGCCACACGCTCTTATAGATCTGTTCAACTTTTATGAATGTAGTTTATTTGTGAATCTCCATCATTAAACCACCCAAACAATCACAATATAATAAAGCTTTGTTCTGAAAAGCAAAATTGACAGGGAGAAATTAGTAAATGATTGTATTATTAGTTCTGGTCTGTGCTAGGCAGTTTGCTTTATATATGTTGCTACAATGTGCCATGAATTGGAACCAATTTATAGCTTACTCTCCTGCAAGTTTCCAGAGGTTGCAAATCTCATGGGCAAAAATTGCCCACCTCCCTCCTGTCCCCCCGCCCCGAGCAGCTCATGGATTGGAACTAGGTGCCTCTGGGTTGGTGGCATAACTCCTTATTCATTCGACCACCAGAGCTCACCTGTGTGTGTGTATAACTCTAACATCCACATAAGACCTCTGTAGAGAGGTATTACTATTTCCATTTATTGTAACATGAAACAGGGGCTTGGGAGGTAGAGTAACTTGCCAGAACTGAGGCTGAACTCTGTCGTTCATATCATACACGCGTCCGAGGTGCACCATCCAGCACCTCCACTAATGGTGACCATCCCTCGGCTTTCAACAGACCTCTACGTAGCCACTAATACTTATGCATCAAAGAGCTGGACCATGACTCAGGATGAGAGAACAAAGATTGATGTCTTTGAGTTGTGGTGCTGGAGAAGAGTACTGAATATACTGGGCTCTTCTAAGAGAACAAATTGGTCTGTCCTAGAGCCGTGAGATCAGGCTGCTCCTTGGAGGCAAGGATTTTGAAGTTCTGTCTCACATATTTTAGGCATGTGGCTGGGAGGGACCAGTCCTTGGAGAAGGACATCCTTGGAAGGGTGGAGGGACAACACAAGAGAGAAGACCTTGGATGAGATGGATTGACACAGTGACTGGGGTAATAGGGCCGGGTCTGTTGGAAACAGACTGGTTCAGGACAGAGCAGAGTTCAGAGCTATCATGCATAGGGTCACTAGGAGTCACAGGCAACTCAACGGCACATAACAACAACAATAATTTATCAGCATGTGGCTTAACCAGATTTTCAGTGACTCAGGTTGGTGTGGTCATTACTGTTGTATAAAAACCCCAAATTTCGTGACATAGAAAAGCCATTTCATTATGTCCATAGTTCCTTTGGGTTAGGAATTTAGACAAAGCCACGTGAAAGATTATGGCTCAGTCACGGAAATCTATTGGTTACAACTTGATTCCAAGTTGTAAAGTCTCCACGTGAAAGAGTGGAAGTGTCCCACAGGGTTTCCTAGGCTGACATGTTTGTGAGAGCAGAACACCAGGCCATTCTCTCGCTGTTCTTATGCACTGTCAAGTCGACTGTAACTCACAGTGGCCCTGGCCTGAGCTAACCTCAGGTACAATCATCAACTCAGAGCTTTGCCTTGTCCTGAGGTAGCCTCAGGTACAATCATATCTCAGAGCTTTGCCCTGGCCTGAGCTAGCCTCAGGTAAATCATATCTCAGAGCTCTGGCCCGGCCTGAGGTAGTCTTAGGTAAATCATCATCTCAGACCTCTGCCCCGGCCTGAGGTAGCCTCAGGTACAATCATATCTCAGAGCTTTGCCCTGTCCTGAGCTAGCCTGAGGTACAAACATCATCGCAGAGCTTTGCCCTGGCCTGGCTACCTTCAGCTTCTCTGACATGCTCAAGCTCCTTGAACAACCACTATCTCACCGAAGGGCTTTCTCTCTTTTGCTGACTTTCCCCCTTTCTCCGCATGATGTCTTTTTCCAAGGATTGGCAAATCCTGACAAAAGTACTCAAAGTATGTGAGACGAAGTCTCCACGCCTGCCTTGAAGGAGCATCCTGATCTCTCCTCCTCCAAGACAGACGTGTTCGTCCTTAGTCTGTGGGATATTCAGTTTTCTTTTCTAACAACATAATTAAAGGCATCAATTCTTTTTTTGTCCTCTTTTTTTAAAAAAATAATTACAAAATTGGCTTAATACAATGTTCCCATTGTGTTTTATTAATTTACATTATGCTCCATACAGTCCTCATTTACATTGTTTCATACATAATGTTCATATATACTTTATCCCATGTTGGTATATGTTGTTGTTATTATGTGCCATCAAGTCACCTGTGACTCATAGTAACCCTATGTACAACAGCCCTAAACCCTGCTGTCTCCGGCATACCTACCCCCAATCACGGAATTAATCTATTTCATCGTTATTCCTTTCCTGTGCTGTCCCGCCACCCTGCCAAGCATGATATTCCTCTTCAAGGACTGGTCTCTCCTTGCAACATGTCTAAAGTATGTCAGATGAAGCGTCAGCATCCTTGACTCCAAGGAGCAGCCTGGTTTCACTGTCTCCAGGGTGAACCTGTTTGTTCTCCTAGCAGTCCATGGTATATTCAATACTCTTCTCCAGCACCACAGCTCAAAAGCATCAATTCTTCTATTATCCCTAGTTATTGTCCAGCTCTCTGATGCATAGCAAGTGATTGCAAAGACCATAGCCTGTATCAGGAACACCTTAATCTCCAGACTGACATCACTGCTCTTCAGTACTTTGGAGAAATCTCTGACAACAAACTCTCCAGTGCAGTATGTCTTTTAATTTTCTGGGTGCTGGAGTCAAGAGTGTTGATTGTGCAGCCAAGTAAATGGAAGCTGTTAGCAATCTCAATCTCTTCACTCTCATCTATTGTGATGCTGCCAATCGACCCAGTGATGAGAATCTTAGTTTTCTTGATATTGAGCTCAAATCGATTTTTTTTTTTCAAATCGATATTGAAGGCTGCAGTCCTTGGCCTTCTGCAGCAAGTGCTTCAGGTTCTCCTCAGTTTCAGTAAGAAGGGTTGTGTCATCTACATAACACAGATTGTTGATGAGTCTTTCTCTAATCTTGATAACCACATTTCCCCTCATAGAGCCCAGCCTCCCAGATAATCTGTTCTGCATATAAATTGAAAAGGTATGGATATAGAACACATGCCTGGTGGAAACCCTTCCCAGATGCAGTGTTTCCTTGCTCAGTTCTGACAGCAGCCTCCTGGTCCATGAAGAGGTTTCACATAAGCACATAAGATCAAATGATATAGGATTCCCATTCTCCTCAGAGTCAGCCACAGTTTGTTGTGTTCTACACAGTCAAATGCCTTTTCAGAGTCAATGTAACACAGATAGACATTCCTTTGGCACTCCTCGCTTTCAGCCAAGATCCATCCATTAGCTACAGTGCACTAATGACAGTATCTCTAGTGCCATGGTCTCTTCTGAACCCAGACTGCACTTCTGGAAGTTCTCTGTTATGTGCTGTTCCAGTTGTTTTTGGATAATCTTCAGCAATATCTTGCTTGCATAACCTCTGGAGAAGTTCAATGTCAGCTGTGAAAACTAGGACAGGATTGTGGAATAGATCACTCATATGCAAGTTCAAGCTGAAGCTAAGGAAAATGAAACCAAATCCATGGGAACTAAAATACCTTGAGTCTATCACACCTGAATTTCAAAACCATCTCAGGAACAGGTTTGAGGTCTTGAACACCAATGAGCGAAGACAAGATGAGTTGTGGGAGGATATCAAGAATATCATCCAGGAAGAGTGCAAAAGGTCAGTACAAAGACAGAGGAGGAAGAAAAGACCAAGATGGATGTCAGAAGAAACCTGAATATTGCACTAGAGCACCAAGAAGCAAAGGGAAGAAATCAAGATAATAAGGAGCTGAACAAAAGATTTCAAAGGGCAGCACAGGAAGACAAAGTATTGTAATGAAATGTGCAAAGAGCTGGAGTCAGAAAATCAAAGAGGCCGAACTCACTCAGCATTTCTTAAGCTCAGGTAACTGAAGAACAAATTCAAGCCTCAAGTTGCAATACTTAAGAATGCTTTGGGCAGAACAGTAAATAATCCAGTAAGTATTATAAGAAAATGGAAAGAGTATACAGAGTCATTATGCCAAAAGGAATTGGCAGACACAGAAGAATTTCATGGAACAACACATAAGCAAGAGCCTGTGGTGATGAAGGAAGTTCAAGCTGCTCTGAAAGAACTGGCAAAAAACAAGGCCCGAGGAATTGACGGTATACTAACTGATGTATTTCAACAAACAGATGCTGCCCTGGATGTGCTCACCAAGTTGTGCCAAGAATCTGGAGGACAGCCACATGACCAACTGACTGGAAGAGATCCATATTTATTCCCATTCCAAAGAAAGGTGATCTGACAGAGTGTTGGTATATGTACATTTTAAAATAAAAACCCCATGTATTTATATGAATGTGAAAAAAACATTGAAGTGTTTACCAGGATGGAAGTTTAGTAAAAACTGGATTTATATTTAATTAATAAATTTCCTATTTGCAACTGAATATTACAATCTACGACTGATAATTAAAAATTAGATTTTATCTCCCAAAGGAAAAAAAATTTAAAACCATGTTGTCTTTGTTATTAAAGTGACAGTGAATTTTGTCACAGATCATTCTAGTTATAGAATTCTAGATTTTTTTATAAAAAAAAGATGAGAAAAAAGCCCCATAAATTTTATTACTTTTAAATTATGTCCAAGGTCTGAGAACATGTTTTTCAAAGAGAGACATTAATCTCAATAAGGTCTCTTGGGAAGCGTATTGCAAGGAAAAACAATCAGAAATTCCATTTAAGGATTCCAAACAAAAACAGAGTGTCTGGTATTTTCTTGGCTGTCACTTGCTGGCTTCCTGTATTACTTGTGAACGAGGTAACCTGAAAATGTCAGAGCACCTCCATGGGATGTGGCCCGCGGGCCTCCGTCACGTCAGCGTGACTGCAGGACAGTGTCAACGCGACAGCAGCCTTCTCCTTGGAGATGTGGTGATCAAGCAGCATGGTGCCTGGCCCATTGCTTACTCTCTATGCACAAATAAGATAGGATTAATCTTCTCTCTCGTAACTCAAAACTCAAATCCAAACTCGCTGCCAGCAATCAGAACAGATTCACAGGCAAGACTCCATTGGGGTTTGAGGCTGTAAGCTGCATGAGAGGACATGAGCCATCTTCCTCCTGTGGGGCTGCTGGTGGATTCGAACTGCCGGAGGAGGGTAGACTCTGGATTCACTGTACAGCACCCTACTGGAGCAGCCATCGGAGCATCCTCATCACAGCTTGCCTCACTGCACGGAGCCAGAGCTGGTCCAGTGGTAGAATCCCTCCCTTCCGTGTACGAGACCAGGTTCAACATCTGGCCAATGCTTCTCTGGACCTCCACCACCTCCCTCAGGGGACGCTTGAGTGCTGTCCCCATGCTGAACAGTCCCACTGGAGCTTCTAGAACAGACCAGGAAGCAGGGCCTCATGATCTTCTCCTGAAAACCAGCCACTGAAACCCCTCTGGACCACAAGAGTTGGATCCACAACAAATCTTGGGGATGGAACAAGACTATTGGTGCTATCAAGTTCAGTGACTTATAATGACCGAGCCGCTGATGGGAACCCCACCTTACCCTGTGCCATTCTCACCATCTCTGACATCCTAGAACCCATTCCTGAATTCACTGTGTCAACCCATCTCTCCTTCACTGACCCTGCATCTCTCCAAGCACGATGCCCCTCTCCAAGGAGGAGCCTCACACAGCTACATGTCTACAGTATGAAAGACAAAGCTTCCCCAAACGTGCTTCCAAGGAGCACTTGGCTGCACTTTCCCCAAGACACATGTTTGTTCCTGTGGCATTGCACTCGGCATTCTTCCAACACCACAGCTCAAAGGCCTCAGTTCTTCTCCTGCCATCCGTAGTCACAGTCCAGCTCTCTGACTCACAGCAGGTGACTAAGACGACCATGGCCTGAATCAGGCCCACTTTAGTCTTCAAACTTCCATCGCTGGTCCTCAGCATTCTGGAGAAGTCCCTGACAGTGGACTGCTCAATGCAACATGTCTCTTGATTTCTGGACTACTGGTACTAGGGCTGTTGAAGCAAGATGAAAAAACTGACAGTTTCAATCGTTTCTCCATCTATCACAATGCTGACTGTTGGTCCTGTATTTTTTGGCAGAATAACAAAGTGGGACGAGAAGAGCCACAATAAAGCTAAGTAACCTCGTTCGTTATGGAACGGTTTTTAGAAACCCGTTCACACTTTAACAGAATTATTTTATCCACTGTGCTGGTTATACAGGAAACATTTATGTATTTTCAGTTAGGTTTATTTTTCAATTCCATTTTAACATTAGAACTTAATTTTCATGGAACTTATATAGGTAGATAAGACTGCAGTTACTGATCTTATTCTAATTAGTTGTGTGTTTTTAGGAGAAGATTATGACGGGAGCCCGCATGATAGGCAGCTTTTACCCTGTGGGCATCAAGCCTGAGTACCGTGTTACAGGATGGAAGAAGACCGGGTCACTTCAGTTCAGCCCTCTCTTCGAGAACTGCAACCAGATCATTTTGTCATTCCTGTTCGAGACCTAAAAATAAAACAGCACATTGTGGCATTTCAAGTGTTGTCCTGCTCTGTTGGGAGACCTCTGTTCTTAAGAACGGACCTATAACTGGGAAGGACCGCACCCTAAATATGAAATACTAATATTTATGGAAAAAAAAGTCTAGAAAAGCAACCTAGCAACACTTGCCTGACTTCTGTTAGCCCGACATACAAGACTGCAAAACTCTGTGCTCCCACAGACAACAAAAGATTTAAACCAGAGACCAAACCAGTTTAGTTGTAAAATGCACTCATTCATTTTTGCACTGGCTTCAAATAGCTTGAGAACTTTAAATAATCAGTCTGCCAAACAAACTGGGATTCTTAGCACACATCCATTTCTTAAAATGAAATTTTGGGGAAATTATACACATAAAATGATGCTCCCATTGAACAATTTCTACGTTCTTCTGTGACACTGGTTGCAGTCTTCACACGGTGTCAATAGTCTCATTATTTCTGCCTTAGTTGATTCACCCCATTAATTTAGACTCCCTACACCCCGCGTGCTTAATCTGTTTTAGTTATTGTTATCACTTTGATCTTGATACAGGCTAATTGTTAAAGCATAATCCTTAAGAATGATACTCTTTATTTTTTGAGATCAACTTCTTTTGTTTAAAGATGACTTCAGCAGTTTCATTTCAAGGTCTGATTTCAAGGTCAGGCCTGTCATGTCAGGGCCTCTCTAGCCTCTATGAATCCAGTAAGTCTAGACTCTTTGGTGGTGGTTGTTTTGTGCCATTGGAAATTTGAAATTTTGTTCTACATTTCGCCTTCCTACTGCCAGAATCTATCTATTATGTGAGAAACAAATTTATTCATCCGCCATTAAAAATATGTACGAGAAACCTTTGTAACTTGGAACTATGTTTTAAAATTGTCTTTGATTTAGGAAAAATATCAAGGCAAGTGTAGCTGAATATATTAATCATGGTGCATGCCTGCATCCTGAAGAGAAATGACAAGTAAAGATGGTCAGAGAATTCACAAAATGTCCTTTCTTATCCCCACTTTCACTTCTGTTCTGCTGGAAAGACGCAGGTGTATGTGAAAAGATTTGCTTTCCCATCACCGTATAAAGGAATTCCAAAGACTAAGGCATATTGAGCGGCACTAAGAATTTTTCTAAACAGCTCAAAGCGTCAGTTGAGTACGGGTAAGCCTTGGTTTCAAATCTCTTTTTCAGTATTCACAAATGATTTCAGTTTAAGAAGGAATAAGAGGAGTTAATAAAAAGCCAGATCACTTCATCCTTGGTTTGCTGCTGTGTGCTGTTGATTCCAACTCCTCGTGGGCCCACGTGAGACCCGCCAGAACCTGGAGTACACCTGCCCCACAGTTTCCCAGGCTTCAGTCTACTCAGCAGCATACAGCCAGGTCCTGGACTTGCAGAGTTGCTGGATGGATCTGAACTGACAGCCTTTCAAGTTAGCAGCTGAGTGCTCAGCCGCTGTGCTACCAGGCTCCCAGTTTTAGTGATCATAATTGCCCTATGTCCTGTTTCGTTCTGGCTTTTCTTACTATCTTATTTGGTTAATAATGGATTTTTTTAATTTGAAGCCCAAAGGAGTACAACAATTAAATACACGAACAGTGGAAGACAAAATTAGATATTGGGAAAAAAAATTAGATATTGGGACTTTATTTATAAAAATGGAATCTACTCGGGGTGGGGGGTGGGGGGAAGGGACGTGGGAATTGTATACTAATGAAGGAATTTTTTTTCTTTTTTTCCTCTCTTTGGAGCGGGAAGCGAGCTGGTGGGGAGGGGTGGGCAGGGAGAAAATTGCGGCAATGAATGAATGGAAATCCAAAACCTCTTTAAAAAAAAATAAAAAATAAAAAAAATTTTAAAAAAAATGGAATCATTCTCTTCATCAATAAAAGTGAAAGGCAACCTATAGACTGGAGGAAAATATTTGGGAAAATATATCTGAGTCTAACATTCAGAACATATATAAAACTTAACAACAAAAGGACTAATCACATAATTCTAAAAATGGAAAAAGGACATGAAAAGACATTATACCAAAGAGGATTTTCAAATTGCCAATAAGCACAAGAAAGCACGTCCATCATTAATCATCATTGTTGTCAGATGCCAGCAAATTGGTTCTGACTCACAGAAACCTTATGTAAAGCGAACACTGTCTGGTCTGCGGCATCCTGATAATTGCTACTCTGTTTGAACTCATTCCGTACCCACTGTGTCAGTCTAGCTTGTTGAGAATATTTCTCTTTTTCACTGACCTTCACACTAAGCCATATGAAGACAGGCCAGGAGTAGAAGCTTGGATACAAGACGGTTCTTCCACAATTGCCAGAGAGGAAGACCTAGAGCTGGTATGTGGATTCAGAATTTGAGCATCCTAAAATGCAAAGGTGTTTGACTGTGTGGACCACAACAAACTGTGGTTACTCTGAGAAGAATGGGAATCCCAGAACACTTGATTGTGCTTATGTGAAACCTACACTTGGACCAGGAGGCAGTCGTCAAAACAGAGCAAAGAAACACTGCATGGTTCAAAATTGGGAAGGGCGTACGCCAGGGATGTGTCCCATCTTCCTATCTTTTCAATCCATATGCAGATTATCCGTGAGGCTGGGCTCTATGAGGAGAAATGTGGCATAAGGATTGGAGGTAGACACATTAACAATCTGCATTATGCAGATGACACAACCCTGCTTGCTGAAACTGAGGAGGACCTGAAGCGCTTGCTATAGAGGGTCAAGAACTTGCAGCCTTCAATGTGGATTGAGGCTCAATATCAAGAAGACAAAGATTCTCACCACTGGGATGATCATCATGATAGATGGTGATGAGACTGAGATTGTTAACAGCTTCAGTTTGCTTGGCTCCACAATCAACACTCTTGGTACCAGCAACCAGGAAATTAAAAGACATACTGCATTGGGAAAGTCTGTTGTCAGAGACCTCGCCAAAGTACTGAAGAGCAATGATACCAGTCTGAGGACTAAGGTACACCTGATACAGGCCTTTGCAATAACTTGCTATGTGTCAGAGAACTGGACAATGACTAGGTATGACAGAAGGAGAGTTTGAGTTGTGGTGCATTTGAGCTGTGCTGAAGAAGAGTGTTGGATAAGAGAAAGAACAGGTTTGTCTTGGGAGAGGGTGAAACCAGGCTGCTCCTTGGAGGCTAGGATTCTGAAGCTCCACTGGTATACTCTGGACATGTTGCAAAGGGGGACCAGTCCTTGGAGAGGGACATCATGCTTGGGAGTGTGGAGGGACAGCGCAGGAGCATAAGACCCTCAACAAAATGGATTGACTCAGTGACTGGGGTAATCGGGATGGGTGTGTCAGAGACAGTGAGATTGGCACAGGATAGAGCAGGGTTTAGGGCTGTTGTACATAGGGTCGCTATGAGTCACAGGCAACTAGACAGCACATAAATGCGACAACAACAAATTGTGAGACTTATCTGTCAGTTACTTGTATTGGGGAAATGATCTTCATGTGCAAATAACTTTATAGCTTAAGTATTTATCTTGTCTACCATTGTTATTATTAGTACAGCACTTGTCGAAACTGGCGAGTTTGCTGTACTAACATAACTTGTGGATCGCAGTGATGCCGAAAATTGTGCTGCCAGTGTGTCAAATGCCAGAAGCGTCACCAATGGCGAACAGGTTTTAGTAGAACTCCCAACAACAACAACACTAGAAAGCAGGCCTGGCCAACCACTTGTTAAACCCCGAAAACCCTATGAACAACAGTGAAACACAGATATATTCTTAGAGGTAGAGCCCAGACTGGAAGTCAATCAAAATGAAGAGAAACAGCTGCAAACATCCCCTAATCGTTGGAACACAGACTGTATGATGTAAGAATGTTAGGAAATTAGAAGTTGTGAAAAATGAAATGGAACACATGAAAACTGACATTCTAAGTATTAGTGAGATGAGATGGACTGGCTTTGGCCATGCTGAACCAGACAGTCATGTGGTATACTATGCTGAGAATGAAAAACCAAAGAATGACATTGCATTCATAGTTAAAAAGACAACTTCAATTTCCATCCTGAAGCACAATGTTGTCGGTGATAGGACATTATCACTTGCACACAAGGAGGAAGTATTGATATGACATCAGGAGCTGAAGCCAAAGAGGAGGAAATTGAAGATTTTTGCCAAATTCTGAAGTCTGAAAATTGACCAAACATGCTATCAAGATGCATCTGTGGTAACTGGTGATTGGAATGTAAAAGTTGGAAATAATGAAAAAAGAATGATAGCTGGACTTGGTAACAGAAATGAGACTGGAAATAATCAAATTTTTACACTCAATCATGTATTCATGGCAAATACATTTAAAAAAAAACAAACCACAAAGGGTGACTTTACACATGGACCTAACTTGATGAACTCCATAGAAATCAGCTTGACTACATCTATGGAAGGAATTGTTGGAGAAGCTTCATATCGGCAGCAAAAGCAGGCCAGGTGTTCACGCTATGGAAAAGACCATCATTTACTCATATGAAAGTTAATACTAAGGCTAAAGAAAATGAAAACAAGTCCAAAAGAACCAAAATATATGATTATAAGTTTATCCTACTTGAATCTAAACATGAACTTAACAGGTTTGAAGCACTGAACACCAGTGATCAAAGACTAGATGAGTTATGGAAAGACATAAAGGTTATCATCCACGAAGAGAGCACAAAGTCATGACAAAGACAGAAGAGAATGAAAAAAGAAAAAAACAACCCACAACCCACAATGGATATCAGATGAGACCCTAAAGATTGCACTAGAGAATCAAGGAGCCAAAACAAAAATACAACAGCCATTCCTGATTAAAACACTCAACAAAATAGAAGAGAGGGGCATTTCCTCAACATACTGAAAAGTATATACACAAAACAAAGAGTCAATATCTTTCTCAATGGACAGAGATTAAAGGCATTCCCCGTGAGAACAGGCACGAGACAAGGATGCCCATTATAACCTCTTCTATTCAATACTCAAAGTATTAGCAGGAGCAATAAGGCAAGAGAAATAAAGAAGTAGTATCCAAATTGGCAAAGAGGAGGTAAAATTATCTCTATATGCAGATGATATGATAATATAAACTAAAGACTTAGAAAGACAATTGTTGGGCCTCATTGACCTATACAACAGAGTGGCAAGATACAGGTCACCAAACAAAATCAGTTGGATTGCTCTACAGCGACAAAGAGACTATAGAAATGGAGCTAAGAAGAAAAAAAAAACACAAAAAACCCAACTACAATAGCTAATCACAAGAGGAAATGTTGTTGTTATGTGCCATTGAGTCACCTGCGACTCATGGTGAACCTATGTACAACAGCCCTAAACTCTGCCCTATCCTGTGCCAACCTCACCACCTCTGACACACCTGCCTCCGTTATTACCCCAACCACTGAATCAAATCCACCTCACCAAGGGTCTTCCTCTCCTGCGCTGCCCCTCCACTCTCCCAAGCATGATGTCCCTCTCCAATGACTGGTCCCTCCTTGTAACATGCCCAAAGTATGTCAGATGAAGCTTCAGAATCTTTGCCTCTAAGGAGCAGCCTGGCTTCACCCTCTCCAGGACAAGCAGTTCATTTTCCTAGCAGTCCATGGTATACTCAATACTCTTCTCCAACACTGCAGCTCAAAAACATCAATTCTCCTTTTATCCTTCCTAGTCATTGTCAAGCTCTCCGATCCATAGCAAGTGATTGCAAAGACCATGGCATTTATCAGGTGCACCTTAGTCTACAATAGCTAATCACAAGATGAAATACTTGGGAAAAAGATCTAACGAGAGACACAAAAGACACACAAAGAAAATTACAAAACATTACTACAAGAAACAAAAAGAGATCTGGAGAAATGGAAGAATATCTCATGCTCATGGCTAAGACAACTCAATATTGTGAGATTGTTGCAAGTGACTCAATGGCACATAACAACAACAACAACAACAACAACAACAACAACATTCACAATAGCTAAGAGATGGAAGCAACACAAATGTCCAACAACAAATGGATTGAAAAACTATGATACATACACCCAACGAAATACAATGCAGCACTGAAAAACAATGAACTTGTAAAACATTACACAACATAGCGGAGCCTGGAGAACTTTCTTCTGTGTGAAATATCTGAGTCACAAAAGGACAAATACTATATAACACCACTGTTACAGCAGGACTGACACGGGGGTTCGGGGGAAGAATAGGAAAAGAGTGGTAAGACAATGGACACTGCATTGGAATAGATGAGTGGAAGAATGGTCTGAAACGAATGTATGATTAGGCGTTACATGGGTGACAACAATCTGGAACAAAAGGTGCCTAGCAAAGTGGGCTGGAGGAGTGGGGAGCTAAGAAAATGTACAACAATGAATGAATAAAAAAAAATTCAGAAGGAGCCCAAGATTTAAGGGAATATACTTGCAATATACTTAAATAGCTTAAAATAATCTCCCCAACACCGCCACTGTAAACCATAAAAGCTAAAAAACCAAACACAGTGTTGTTTAGTCAATTGTAACTCACAGTTACCCTCTACTGACTGTCTGAGGCTACACATTTTTACAGAAAAGATTTGATCATCTTTCTCCCTCAGAGCGGTTCACAGATTTGAACCATTAACCTTCTGGGTTGTGGCCATGTATTCTATGCACTAGGCCGCCAGGACTTCTTTAGACTGTAGGATAATGCAAGTCTAAGTTTAATAAGCCCTGGGAAACAAAATAATGTGACTTGCTTAGAAAAAAACAAAAAGGAAGCCAAAACAATGGGGAGAGATGCTGAATAGAGGATTTCAAAGGGCAGCTCAAGAAGACAAAGCAAAGTACATGCAGTCAGCTGGAACTGGAGAATAAAAAGGGGGAAACTCGTTTAGCATTTCTCAAGAAGCTGAAAGAACTGGAAAAAAATTAGGTTGTTCAAGTCTTGAGTTGCAATACTTAAAAATGGGCAAAACCATCAATATAGATAGAGTACACGGAACCAACTGAAGTAAAAACACGTGGCTGGGACTCAAATATTTCAGGAAGTACCATCTGATCAAGAGCCAGCCAGTGGTTATGAAGGAAGAAGTTCAAGCTGCACTGACAGGATTGGCAAAAACTAAGGCCCCAGGAATTTATGGTATAACCAACTGACATGTGTCAACTAACAGATGCCACTCTGGATGCCAGGAAATCTGGTGGACAGCTGCCTGGCCAACTGACTCAAAGAGATCTGGATTTATTATCATCCAACAGAATGTGGAAGTAATTGAACAATATCATTAATATCACATGCAAGCAAAATACTGCTGAAGATCATGGAAAAAATGGCTAGAACAGTACATAGAGAGTTGTCACAAGTTCAAGTTGGATCTAGAAGAGGCTGTGGCAACAGGGTTATCATAGGTGAGGTCAAATGGATATTGGCTGAAAACGAAGAATACCAGGAGAATGTCTATTTGTGCTTTATTGACTGTGCAAAGGCCTTCTTGTGTGTGGATCATAACAAACTCTGGCTAACACTGACAAGAACTGGAATCCCAGAAAACTTAATTGTGCTCATGAGAAACCTATGTCTAGACTAACAGGTTAGTGTGAACAGAGCAAGGGAACACTGTTGTTATGCGCCATCAAGTCACCTGTGACTCAGAGCCTCCCTATGCACAACAGCTCTGAACCCTGTTTGCTAAGCCAATTATTTGAGAAGCTGGACTCTATGAAGAGTGGCATCAGGACTGGAGGGAGACTCATCAATAACCTTTGGTATGCAGATGACACAACCTTGCTTGCTGAAAGTAAACAGGACTTGAAGTACTTGCTGCAGAAGATCAAAGAATACAGTCGTCAATATGGACTTCCTTTCAACATCAAGAAAACAAAAATCTTTGCCTCTGGACTGACAGGTAACACCATGATCAACAGAGGAAGAAATGTAATTGTCAATGATTTCATTCAACTTCGATCCATGATTACCACTTTTGCTACACGCTGTAACAAGATCAGGAGGCATACTGCACTGATACAGTCTGCAGTCAAAAGTCTCTCCAAATAACTGAGAAACAATGATGGCAGTTTGAGGATTAAGAAGCGCCTGATTAAAACCATGGTCTCATCAATCAACTGCTGTGCTGCTGAGAACTGGACAATGAATAAAGCTGACAGAAGAAGAACTGATGCCTTTGCGCTGTGGTGTTGGAGAAGAGTACTGAATATGCCCTAGATTGCCAGAACAACAAACAGCTATGTCTTGGAGAAGCTGCAGCCAGAGGTCAAAGTGATAAAGCTTCATGTCATATACTTCAGGCATGTTGCTAGCAGTCTACTCCTTAGAGAGGGACATCACGCTTGGAAAGCTGGAGGGTTGGCAAAAGAGAAGACCCTCAGTCAGATGGATTGACACAGTGACAATACAGAAATGAGCCTGAGTAGGTCAGAGATTGTGAGGATGGCACAGCATAGGACAGAGTTTATATCTGTCGTTCACAGGGTCGTTATGATTCAAACTTGACTTGATGGTACCTAACACCACTACCACAGTGGTGGCTTAGAGGTAAGGAGCTGTGCTGCCAATCCAAAGGCAACTGGTTTGAATCCACCAGCTGCGTCTGGGGAGAAAGATAGGCAATCTCCTCCCATGTGATTTACTGTCTCTGGAAACTTGCTGGAGGGTCAGCTATGAGTCGATTCCGGCTTAATGGCCCATAACAACAGTGTGGTGTACTGGTTAAGCACTTAAACGATAACTAAAAGGTTGGCGGGTTAAATGTGACAGCAGCTTCACAGGAGAAAGGAGTGACTATCGGCTTCTGTGAAGACTGCAGCCCTGGAAGCATTATAAGGCAGTTCTAGTGTGTGCTACACGGTTTCTATAAATCAGAGTGGAGTTGACAGCAATGGGCAGTAGCAGTCGTTACCCAGTAGAGAACTATAAAGCAAAACTACAGTGAGATACTCTCTGGCTCCTATTAGAATGGATACGATCAACAAAACAACAAATGTTGGCAAGGATGCGAGGAGACTGAAATCTTCATTTGATGCCAGTGGGACTCCACAATGATAAAACTGCTGTGAAAAAGTATGCAGATTTCCACTAAAACCAGAATTCTAATGACATCGCAATTACATCCGTAAGAACCTAAAAGTAGAGACAGGAACAGAGACTTGGACATCGCTGTTCACTGCAGCACTATTCACAAAAGCAAGAAGGTAAAAATAAACCAAGAGCCTATCCACAGATAAACGTCTAAGAGGAATATACTCAGCCTTAAAGAAAAGGAAGTCTTGAAACATGCTATGATGATGATAAATGGTTAGTTGAAAGAAGCCAATCACAAAATATCAGATTTAAATGAATTGATGAGAATAGGCAAATACAGAGATCAACAATTACCAGGTGGTTACCAGGGTGGGGAGAGCAGAAAGAATCCTCTTGGGAAGAGGTGAATTTTTGTCTA
The DNA here is from genome assembly GCF_000299155.1 of Elephantulus edwardii. NCBI lineage: Eukaryota > Metazoa > Chordata > Mammalia > Macroscelidea > Macroscelididae > Elephantulus > Elephantulus edwardii. The sequence continues at coordinate 2,592,345 of NW_006399810.1, forward strand.
TTGTGATGGGACATCCCCAGGCATCAACTAAGGATAATAGCTACATCACTTAAATGGTGTACTTGACATATGACTAAGCTGTCTACCAGGAAGAAAGGACAAATAGTAGTGTTACATACAATTTGATGACAGTCATTGAAAAGACAAAGGCTGCTCTTGCTGATGCTACTTGGATACGTATATAAAGACCCCATGGGAGTAAATGTCTTCTTGGTTTGAAAGTTCTGGCCTCAAGGGTCTACCCCCACAGTATTTCTGAAGGTTTCTGCTCTATCCCTTATTAAGTAATGCCTTGTCTTAGAGGCTGCAGAGTGGTTAGCCAAGATACAAACTGTCAGTCTGCCTGGAACAGTAGACTAAGGAGACTCAGGAGTCAGAGGAGGTGAGCTGTGGGTTTAATGACTTCCATCAGCTAATGCCTCTTTTGCCATGAGACCAGAAGAACATTTTGATCAAGAATTTAACAGATGGATACAAACAAAAAGGAGGGGAAATGTGGGGTAGAATATTAAATTAATACAAAATCCAGACTATTAGATATCCTGAGACTAGAGGAAGCCCTATTTCTTTCATCCTGAAATAATCTGTAAACCTTGAAAGAGACTATGCCATGAAGTCATCTTAAAACTAAATCAAAAGCTTAGCACAATTAACACAGAACATTGAACCTGATCATTGTAGTCTTTTAAGGAATTAGCCGTATGAAAGCCAATTGAGAAGAGTATCACTAAACTGCAGTTACTTTAAAGTGGATCATAAAAAACCGTGGGTAACAGGGACTTCCAGAACAGTTCATTGTACTCACGTGATACTGTATACAGACCAAGAAACAGTCAGTAGAAAAGAACAAGGGCATATTGCATGAAGTCAGTAAACGTGTGCTGCATGGTTAGTATCTTTTTTGCATTATCATTCAATCTGTATGCTGAGCAAATCATTTGAGAAGCTGACACGTGAAGAAAACCTTGTCTGAGGATTTGAGGAAGGCTCATCCACAACCTGCATTATGCAGATTATACAACTTAGCCCACAGCAAGTGAAGAGGACTTGAAGCTCTTACCAAAAAAGATCGAAGACTTCAGTGTGGGTTCTACAGCAACATGAAGAAAACACAAATCCTCACAACTGGACTAATCGGGATGAGAGATGTGAAAAGACTGAAGTTGTTGGTTTCATTTTATTTGCATCCACAATGCACGCTCATGGGGCCACAGTCAACAAATCCAAAGACACAGTGCACTGGGAAAAACCAGCTTTTAAGGTGCTTCTTGGAGGCAATGACAGGGAAACACCATCTCACAGATTTGGACATGTTTTTCAGGAGGCGACTATCCTTGGAAGAGACCATCATGCTTTGAAAAATAGCTCAGCAAGAGAGGAAGACACTTGACGCAACGGATTGACAGTGACAGAAATAATGGGCTTGAGTATGGCAGAGTCTGTGAGGATGCTTCAGAACAGAGCAAACTTCTCATGCATTGTTCTCAGGGCTAGGAGGAGTCGTAGCCAACAGCACCTAAAACATCGTCTTCATCAACCCCCCCCCCCAACTCTAGAATCCTCATGAGGAATGTAAGGGGCAGAAAGAGTAAAAACCAACGGTGGTGAAACAGAACGGAGAGAGATGGGGACGATGTGAAGCACTGAACTAGTGGCATGACTACATGTAGAAACTGTTAAATAGTATATCTATCTGCTGCTGTTGTTATGTGCTGTCAAGTCGACTACAACTCAGAGCGACCCCATGAGGAACAGTTCTGAAGCCTGCTCTCTCCTGAGCCAATCTCACCAACCCTGACACATCTGCCCCCTTTGCCACAATCACTGTCAGTCCATCTCCTCCAGGGTCTTCTCTCCTGCACTGTCCCTCCAACCTTCTGGACATGATGTCCTTCTCTAAGGACTGGTTCCTTCTGGTAACATGCCCAAAGCATATGAGGCAGAGTTTGAAAATAAAGTCCCAGATATTAAAAGGTAAAACTAAAACCAAAACAAAACAACCCACCAAAAAACAACTCTTGGGGAACCACTAAAATAAAAATTAAACAAAAACACCTCCCAAGCCAATCAAACAAAAAATTCTAGAAAACAACAAAATTAACTCCTCAACAAAGAAATAAATATTTGGAGAAGCCCAGGCAAATGAACTGTATTGCTTCATACCTAAGTGATAGTTACTCTGAGAGAAAGGAAGCAGCATCAGGGCACATGGTGGCCCATACGGCTGTGCAAGCCTTTCCTAGTAGATTTAGTTCTCTCTTGGAAAGAATTAGAGGGAGCTCTGGTGGCCTAGTGGTAAGAAGGTGCGTGGTTTGAATCCATCTGATGCTCCGCTGGAGAAGGAGGGGCAAACTCCTTCTGTGCCAGTTGAATCTGACTCAACAGTACACAACAAGGAAAAAAAAATTGAAAATAATTAGGTCTCCTTTAAGCTACCACCATAGAACCCTATGTCAACCGGGCTTCAAATGGTAGTGCTATGAGGCTGTTTATGCTAGCAGCCAAATAAAATGGATTCTCCAGGGGGGAAGAAATGGTCAGAAAGAGCTGGAGGGCAATTAGGAGCCCAAGTGCACGTGGATTTTTGATATGGTTGTATGGGCAGGGTCGTTTGTTATTTAAGAGGTATTGGTGGCCTAGTGGCAAGAAGCTGCACTGCAATCCCAGGGAAACACGGTTCGAATCCACCAGATACTCTGCCGGAGAAGGAGGCGCAATATCCTCCTGTACCAGTCAGATCTGATTTGACGGTACACGCACACAAAATAATAAAAAATAATAATAAAAAAAAATTTAAAAAAGAGGTATTCATTAGGGTTGCTATGAGTCATGATAGACTCCATCGCCCCCAACAGCAACTCGACAGAAGCGGACAGCCTCACCTGCCGAGTGGCTGGGCAGCTGACGCCAGATACGCGAGAAATGATCATACGTGATGGTAGAAGAGAACTTGGTTGCAGTGAAGAGAGAAGCTGTTCCTAGATAAAGAAATAAGGCAGGCCTCATGGAAGTGACCACCGTGAGCAGACACTTGATGAATAAGAAAGCCTATGGAGTCCCAGGAACCCACGGCCACCTGCGGCTGTCCTCCAGTCCTGGGCTTTCTTACCCATCAAGTCTCAGCTCACAGTGATCACTTCCATGACTCGTTATTTCTTTAAGTAGGAACAGCTTCTCTTCATTGCAACCAAGTTCTCCAGTACCATTACCTATTATAATTTCTTACATGTCTGGCACAGTGGTGAAGCATTCAACAGCAAACCAAAAACCTGGCCCAAACCCCCTGCTACTCTGCAGGAGGAAGGCGAGGCGGCCTGCTTCTGTGGAGGTGCTGTCAGGTGTCCCCGAGTCTCTCATGACTCAGAGCAAGCCTGTGAATACCAGATCTGAACTCTGCTCTCTCCCGTGCCCGCCTCACCATCAAATACACGCATCAAAAACCTCACATAATGGCTTTCTTAGTAATGTACTGTAAGCAAGTTGTAATGCACATAGTAATTCTTTCATTTCCTGTGGCTTTTATTTTTTAAAATTGATAGATTTTCCCACTTAATAAGAACATTAATACTGAGGATAGTAGAAAGATTTTTTTGTGCTTCAGAATTTAGAAATGCACCTGATGTTTCTAGGTAGATAAGCTCCTTTTCTAAGTTTTAATACTGAGAAAAGAGCTTGGTTGTAAGTTATAAAGATACAGCTTGGAAAGACATGTAAATGAATTAATTCATAAAAACACTGTCAATAAAGACTTAACATGTCAAACAAACAAAACCACCTCACCGTGTTTGAGCCCATCGTTAGGCACTGTGTCCACCTCCTTGGGGGCGGTCTTCTCTTTTGCTGACCCTGAACCTTTCCCAGCCTGATGTCTGTTTCTGAAGAGTGCTAGTTCTTGTGAAGGGGTGCTGCTGTTTGGCACTGCTGAGAACCCCTCAGAGCAATCCTATGAAGAGCCGATCTGACCCCGCCCAATCCTGTGCCTTCTCCCCTTTTCTGATACACGGCGCCCACTGCTGCAGTCTCTGTGCCAATCCATCTCGACGGGGTCACCTTCTCTTTCGCTGACCCTCCACCCTTCCAAGCACGATGCCTCTTTCCAAGGAACAGCCTCTCCAAGCAACATG
>NW_006399810.1:2596588-2659905 GCF_000299155.1 Elephantulus edwardii
GTGTGTGTGTGAGTACATGTCCAGTCTTCCTAACTAAGCCTCTTGAGGCAAAATCTGTTGTGAATTCATTATTGGAGCCCCACGTGCCAGGCACAAGTTAGGGAGCTGGTGGATTGTTAATTACAGAACAAGGAGGGTTCCTGAGGCCAGAGCAGGCAGGGAGGACGAGGCAGGCGGAAGACAGAGCCAGGAGGGGCTCTGTTAGCTCGTCAAGCACAGGCGCAAGAACAACACTGATCCTGGGGTGTAGTGTTCAAATCACTGCTGTTCCGAATTTCGTTTTAATGGCTGTGATAAAAAGTACCTTGACATAAAAACACTACCACCATGGCTACCACCACCACCAAAATAGCTTTTCTATGAAGATGCTTTCTTTTATGTCGTTTTGCTGAAAGATCAAAGCAGACAAGCTCGCTATTAAGTATGTTCATTTCACACACTACGACACTGAAGCAAAGGCCAACTGAAATTGTCCTGCGCTCATACCTGCCTCGCTCTGTTAGAGCACAAGGAACCCGGTCTCTCTTTCATTTTCTCTGAGAATATACTAGGCAATCCGAAACGAAACACAACTTGTATTATTAGTGCCCATCATTCTCTAAAAAATTGGTATTAAAAGGATGTAAACAACCCTTGAGGTCTCATGTAAGTCCAAATTGTTATCATTAATCAAGTGACAGGAAAAGGACTGTTCTGTTTTTACGGACACCTTATATGAGGATATTAAACAAAGCCAGGATGCGTCGACTACTTTGAGTTTGGTGATACGTGTGATAGTGCTGAAGTCTTTCTCATTAAATCTGATCTGGCTTGTGTAGCAATATTGTGGCCTTCGGAAGGAATGAAGGTAAACGCAGTTAATAATACAACGTAATGAATCATGCTGGATCATGAACGAGAGAGGCAGCCACTGACTTCCTGCTGGGCCCAAAGTTTAGTTCACTGTAAAATAAAAGTAACTTGATTTTCTCTTCTCCATGAAAATGCACCTGTGAATTACAAATCTATGGAAGCCCTAGCTTCCTCATTTGGAAAATCTGCCACAAAGAGATGCTGGTGTGAAGCATAATTAGAGCTGATGATAATCTTTCCCCTGTATTACAGATGAGGAACATCAGGCACACGGAGAGAAACTGCCAAACTCCGGTTCTCCAGGGAATCGTCGAGGGCCCCGAGGAAAGCCGCTGCTGTTTTCCCAGAGGCGATGCACGCTCACAGCCCTGAGTTATGCGAAGAACGACACTCCAACTTCCTCAGAAGTGGAAATTCTTTGCGTTGGGTCATTAAAAATTTCAATATCCATGCTTAAAAACCACACAAACTGCAGTTTATACTGGACACTTTTACTTTATTTTCAGCTAAGGAAAACTATTCATCACTAGATTATTTCCTGTAACTTTAGAGATTGTTCTTAAATTTTTCAGTTTCAACAGAGATTAAAATTTTAGTAGTTCCAGAGGTAGAAAAATGATTATATTAAATTGTCTGTCCTATATATTGGTTAGGGAACTCTGGTGGCTTAGTGGTAAGGAGTTGCGCTGACAACCCAAAAGCAGGCAGTTCAAAGCTACCCACTGCTCCATGGGAGACAGATGGGCAAGCTTCTCCCATGCAATTTACAGCTTTGGAAAACCCACTGTAGGGTCAGCCAGGACCTGTCTCTGACTGGACAACACGAAAGAGTGTATCTTGGTTATTCTACCCCAAAGGACTTTCCACACTTACCATGGGCTGTGAACTACAAACCTCAGAGAGACTAAATTAAAAAGAGATGAGAAAACAGTGCACTGTAAGAAAGGGAAACACACATGTCAACTGTTGGAAACTAGTTTTGGAACTGAAGGCCTACCCGTGCTCATCTCTGGTATGCTCAGGACAGAATGCAGGGTGATCGGTGTTCAGCCATGACAGCCCTACACAAGCTCCATTAGCTGGTGGCCTCTGGAGGGGAACAGCACTTGGTTAAGAAAGACTGAAGTAAGAGTTCTTACTAGGTTTTACGAAACGATTCTCCCTCCTGTGTATGTGGTGCGTTGGCTCAGTGCACCCTCTATTATATAGTAGATTTTGACTCAACAATTTGACAGGACGGTGTAGAACTAACCCGTGGGATTTCTAAAGCTGCATGTTTTGGACGCAAGCAAACCAAGCAGCTGGTGGTTCAAGCCACTGACCTTTTGGCGACTGAATGCCTAACCACTGTGCCACCAGGCTTCCTGGCCAACAAGGTGGCATTAAGAACACACTGTACTCTTCTAACACATTTCAGAGAAGCTAGATCACAGAGCTGATCTGTAAGCAAAATCAATTTATTTGAAGGCATTTTAAAAACAATCTTTCATCCTTGTACCATGCTCACCTGTAGTTTATTTAAAATGTTACTCAAGATGACAAAACTTGTAGTCAGGTGACATAAAGAGTTTGAAATGCTTCTAAAATATAAGATACATGAAATCTCCTATTTTAGGATATTATTTGATTCTTACATTTGGGACATTAAGCAATTCATGAAATGAAAACTTAAAATTTGATAATTTTACACAGGAACACTGCTCTTCATCTTTTATATCAACAAATATCTTATGATTAACTTTGTTAACAAGATGACAGTTTCATGCACTCTAAGATTTTATACTAGTTTTAATATACACAGTGTTTACTTGAGATCAAAGCAATAAACATGAAGCCTACCTACATGGAAAAGAACAAAAGGGAATTTCCCTTTTTATATAATCAATTAAATTCATTTTAAGAGCAAAAATGACTAGTGAATAAAGCCCTCAATTTCCAACGTTACTATCAATGAAAACATACATCTACGACTCAGGCCACAGGACTGCCCATCAGCCTTTCTTGTCGGAGAGCAATTAATCTCTTGAACCACTTTTCATCAGCCTCTGCTTTCTCGATAAATAACTGAAAAAAGAAACAGAAAGAAAAGTTACCACCTGCCAGTAACTTCGATTGGACTGTATATAGTACAATTCACTTTAGGACAGGTATTTCAGCACAAGGTTAAGATGCTGTTTAATTCTTGTCGATTTCTGAACTGGAAAAAAAGTTCATCTATTTGGAATTAAGCAAAAATTCTTAGAGTAGAAGGACTAACATTAATACCATTGGTTAATAATTCTGCACTTTAGGTTTATGAAGTTCATTTCCTGTAATTATTGCCGAAGATACAACAGAATCAGAGGACACAGCAGAAAAGAACATCAGTGACAAGTTGATAGTCAACAAAAACCAAGAGTAAAGCCAGAGTTAGATCCTTCAGGGCCTCATTTAAAAAAAAAATTCTTCTTTGTCTATTTTTATCACTAAGAGAGAATACCAGAAGTCAGACAAGAAGATCTGGGGTGACAGGATTAAAATATATATGACAACTCAACGGGTTATCATAACTCCAAAGGTTATCAGAGGCAAGCTCTCCAATTCTAATGCAGAGGGACACGGGAATTTACCTCTCCCAACGTTCTATGCCAGCTCCAGAGACAACAGTTTGGACTCACTTCCCACAACCAGACACAAAGCGACACGCTCGGGTTTAAGGATCTTACATTTGGGTGGGCCAGAGAATTGTCATCCTGGTACTTGATAGCCGTAGGGATGTTGCTAGGGTCGATTTCCTTCTCAGCACTGGGTGGGTCAGCAGCTGCTGACACTGGTGCCGATGCTGCCGCCGTGTTCTTCACGTCACTCGGCTCTACTGACTAAAAGACAAACACAGTGAACTGGAGCATATATGCAATTAGAATTTTATATCAGTAAGATTTCTGACTTTCAAGAATGATTTCCCAGGTTGGTTTCCTTTGAGTTGACACCCATGTCAATAATGAACTGGGCTACCAAATGAAAAACAATCATTCTTAACCAATCGATATACACTGAAAGGGTTGGGCAATATTTAACGTATCTTGCAATCAGCAGACTTTTCTTTAGAAATTGAGAGTGGTGGTGGTGGTTGTTGTCAGGTGCCTTGGAGTAGAGTATGACTATTAGCTCCCCTATGCACCACGGCTCTAAAGCCTGCCCTGTCTTGAGACACACCTGTTCCCAGTTACTGTGTAACTCATCTCATTCAGAATCTTCCTCTCCTGATGTCCTTCTCCAAGGACTAGTCCTTCCTGGCAACTTATCCAAAGTACGTGAGAAGGAGCTTCAAAATCCTTGCCTCCAAAGAGCAAGTTGGTTTCATCGTCTCCAGGATAGACTTATTTGTTCTCTTGGAGGTCCACAATATGTTCAATACTCTTCTCCAGAACCACAATACAAAGGCATTGATTCTTCTGTCACCCTTAGTCACTGTCCAGCTCTCTGATGCATATCAAGTAACTGTGAAGACATGGCCTGGATTAGGCACACCTTAGTCTCCAGACTGACATCATTGCTCTTTAGCTCACAGGAGAGGTACCTGACAGCAGATTTTCCCAATGAAATTCACCTTTTGATTTCCTGACTGGTGGTGCCAAAGATGCTCAAGGCCTCAAACCTGTTTCTGAGATGGTTTTGAAACTCGAATGGGATAGACTTAAGGTCAAATTTTGGTTCCCATGGATATGATTTAATTTTCTTCAACTTCAGTGAACTTGCATATGACTAGTAGGTGGTCTGTCCCACAGTCAGCACCTGGCCTGGTTTTCACTGCTGATAATGAGCTTCTCCAGCGAGTCTTTCTACAAATGTAATAGATTTGATTCCTATGCATACCATCAGGTGAAATCCATGTGTATAGCCTGCATTTGTGCTTCTTATAAAAGGTATTTGTAATGAATAAATCATCGAATGTGCAGAATTCTACATTCTAATCTCCAACCTCATTTCTGTCACCAAGTCTATCTTTTCCAGCTACTGATCCTTCTTCCCTGTTCCCAACTTTTGCGTTCCAGTTGCCATTATCAATGCATCTTGATTGCATGTTTGATCAATTTCTGACTGCGGAAGTTGGTAGAAATATTCCATTTCCTCCTCTTTAGCTCTAGTTGTTGGTGCATATATTTGAATGATAGTGCTATTCACTGGACTTCCTTGTACGCGTATGGATACTATCCTGTTATTCACCACATTGTATTACATGAGAGATCTACAACAACCTGCATTATGCAGATAACACAACCCTGCTTGCTGAAACTGAGGAGGACCTGAAGCAATTGCTGCACAAGGTCAAGGACTGCAGCCTTCAATATGGACTGAAGCTCAACATCAAGAAAACAAAGATTTTCATCACTGGGCCAACTGGCAGGATCAGTATGAATGGTGATGAGATTGAGATAGTTAACAGTTTCAGTTTGCATGGCTCCACAGTCAACACTCTTGGTAACAGCAGCCAGGAAATCAAGAGACGAACTGCACTGGGGAAAGTCAGCTGTGAGGAACCTCTCAAGAGTACTGAAGAGTAACGACATTAGGCCGGAGAATAAGGTGCGCCTGATCTGGACTATAATCTTTGCACTTGTGTGCTATGCATCAGAAAGCTGGCCAGTGACTAGGGATGATAGAAAGAGAATTGATGCCTTTGAGCTGTGGTGCTAGAGAAGACTGCTAAAACAGATTTGTCCTGGAGAGCGTGAAGCTGGGCTGCTCCTTGGAGACAAGGATTCTGAAGCTCATCTGACACACTTTAGACATGTTGCAAGGAGGGACCAGTCCTTGGAGAGGATATCATGTTTAGGAGAGTGGAGGGACAGCGCAGGAGGGGAAGATCCTTGATGAGATGGATCAGTTCTGTGATTGGGGTAATGGGAGTAGGTGTGTCGGAGACAATGAGGTTCGCACTGGATAGAACAGGATTTAGGGCTCTTGTACATAGGGTTGCTATAAGTCACAAGTGACTCCACAGCACATACAACAGCAATACCAATGATGTTGATTGTGGAACTGGGTAAACTGAAAATGTTAACAACCTAAATCCCTTCTCTATTCATCATTGTGCTGCCAACTGGCCCAGCGCTAAGAATCTTTGTTTTCTTGAGGTTGAGCTTTATGAGTTAGTATTGAAATATTTGTTTCCTACACCTAAATTATATTGTTTAAATGAAAGCTAGTAACAAGACTTTCACATTTAGTTGCCCTCTGTAGGCATAAAAAAATGAATTAAAAAATTATCTATTTTTTTTAAAAAAACAGCTCATATATCAATATACTATTACTACATAATAAATTTAAAGCATATAATGGTTTTTAGCATGTTTACAGAGTTGTGCAGTTATCAGCACAACACATTTTAGAACCTTTGTCACCTTCCCTTCAGGACCCCTACAGTCATTAGCAGCCACTCCTGATACCCCCTAACCACTCCTCATACCCCCTAACCTTCCCATTACAAGGTAACCAGTAACCTACTTTCTGCCACTGTGGAGTCAGTTATTCTAGATACTTAATAGAAATGGAATAGTACAATATGTGGTCTTTTGTGACACCTCATTCACTGAGTAAAAAGGTTTTTCTTTGAAGGTTCATTGCAGTTGAATCCATCTATCACTACTTCATTCTTTTTTTTTTAAATTAATTTCAATGAACATTTACAGAGAGTTTGGAATTCTATTTATTCATTGTTGCACTTTTCTCCCTACCCACTCCACCCCCACCTACTGTTCACTCTTCTCTTTGAAAAGTAAAATTCCTTCATTGGTATACAATCTCCCCCACCCCCCACCCCCACCCCAAGTATACTCCACTCTGCAACCTTCATTCTGGACTCTTATGATACTACTACTTTTTTTTTTTTAATGGCCAAATGATACTCCATTTTATGGACAGACCACAGGGAGTTCTGGGGGCTTAGTTGTAAGGAACTGCACTGCCAATGCAAAGTTACATGGTTTGAATCCACAAGCTGCTCCATGGAAGAAAGAGGGGCAATATCTTTCCATGTGCTTCACTGCTTCTGAAAACCTGCTGGAGGGTCAGCTATGGGATGACTGTGACACAACAGAACACAGATGATAACATAACAGTTATAAAAGGTTATGCGTTAAGTCTGTTTAAAACATTTAAAAATATTACAAGAGCTGAACTAAAATCAGGATTTCTCTGCCATCTTGTAAAGTTCAGATCCTTAGCTGCTGCCACGTTTACTGAGTAATCACTACACACTGCTCCTGTCTTGAAGGAGCAAGCAGTGTAGTGTAGAGCTGGGTAAACACGTGACATCCTTCCCTGGGAAAGGAGAAGCCCAGGGAGGGACTGATTCAAAGCAAGGCTGCAGGGAAAATAGAATATGGGTTAGAAGAGAAGTTGAAATGAGAAGTTAAAATATTAGTAAAAACATAAGATGACATGGGAGATTAATTTCACTACTAGCCTTGATTTGCTTGGTTCTACATTAATTGTGCTTATACAAAATCTATTACCTATACCAAAGCTGTTGTCTGAATGGGACAAGAAGGTTGTGCACTAGGTGTATGTCCTTTCTCCATACCTATTCATTCTGTATTGAGCAAATAATTCGTAAAGCTGGACTCTATGAAGAAGAATATGGTATTAAGACTGTAGGAAGACTCATCAACAACCTGCATTATGCAGATGACACAACCTTGCTTGCTGAACGTGAAGATGGCTTGAGGAGCTTGTTGCAGAAGATTAAAGACTACAGCCTTCAATATGGGTTACGTCACATCACTGAAAACACAAAATTGCTCATCATTGGGCCAACAGGCAACAGCATGATAGATGGAGAAAGGACCAAAGCTGTCAATGATTTTATCATGTCTGGATCCACAATCAGCACCTTTGGCACTGGTAGTCAGGAGATCAGCAGACATACTGCATACAGCATGCCCGCTATGGACCTCTCCAAGGTATTGAAGAACAGTGATGTGATGTTAGTTTGAAGACTAAAGTGTATCTAATTCAGGCCATGGTCTTTTCAATCACTTGCTATGTGTCTTAGTGCTTGACAATGAATAAGGATGATAGAATAAGAATCGAGTCTTTGAACTGTGGTGTTAGAGAGAAGTACTGAATATCCCTCGACTGCCAAAGGTACAAACGACTATGTCTTGAAGAAGGTGCAGACAGAGTTTTCCTGGGAGGCAAAGATGGCAAAGCTTTGTCTTTTATACGTTGGCATGTTGCTATGGAGAAACTACTCCTTGGAGAGGAACAGCATGCTTGGAAAGGGAGAGGGTTGGTGAAAGAGAAGGAAATCCTTAACGACATGGAAGAGAGATGTGACTGCAGCAGTGGACTCAGTGTGTCAGAACTGATGAGGATGGCACAGGCTAGGACAGGGTTCAGGTCAATTGTCCAGAGTTGCTGTGAGTCATACTTGACTTGATGGCACCTAACAACATCATCATCTACGTTGTTCAGCCTCCGTTTGTCTCCTCTGAATAGGGCATAACACAGTTGCCACTGATGGCAAAAGGTCTGGAGAATGAGATACACATGATAATGGGAATTCTTTCTAAACCTGAAGGGGCTCTGCCGGTGCAGTCCATGGAGCACACCGCTGGCCGTGAGGCGGCACCTCTCTGGGGGCCTGAATTCACCAACAGCTCTGGAAGAGAAATATCGGCAATCGCCTTCCCTCTGATTGAAATGCCTCTGAAAACCTGCTGGAGGGTGAGGTAGGAGTGGATCAGGTCCAGCTCAATGGCAATGAATTAGCTGCTTCTTAAAATAATTTGCCTAAAACTGGAATATCCAGCTACTTAAGCTCCCCACATACTGCTAGTGAGGACTACACGTTGTTGTTAGTGCTGTGTGCTGACCCCCGAGAGGGTTTTCAAGAGGCCGTAAATCACAGGGGAGGAGACCTCCATCCTTCTCCCACAGAGCAGCTGGTGGATTCAAACTACATGCCTTTGGGATTACAGTGAAGTTTCTTACCATGAGGCTACCACAGCTCCCAATAAAGTGTTAGTGGGGACAACAGATTAGTAGCCAATAAATGCCAAGATATGTATTGTCAATCTGGGAAGTTCTATTACAGGAAGTAAAGGTCTGATACAGAGATGGGTTATCAGGAAAAGGCAAAAAACCTACTTTATAATTTCCCTGGTGGCTCAGGAGGTGAAACTAAGTAGGTAAAGGTATGAAGGAGCTAGGCATTCGAAGAGTGAGAGTGCTCTGGGAGGAGGGGGAGTGGTTCAGGAGGTGGTGGAGTGCTCTGGGAGGGAGAAAGAATGTTCCAGGAGGAGGCAGAGTTCTCCGGGAGGAGGGGGAGTGCTTCGTGAGGGAAGGACGTGCTCCAGGGGGAGGCAGAGTGTTCCAGGAGGAGGAGTGCTCTGTGAGGGAAGTGCTCCAGGAAGAGGTGGTGGAGTTCTCCGGGCGGAGGTGGAGTGCTCCGAGAGGGAAGGAAGTGCTCCAGGAGCAGGCAGAGTGCTCCAGGAGGAGGCTGTGGAGTTCTCTGGGAGGAGGTGGAGTGCTCTGGGAGGGAGGGAAAGTGCTCTAGGAGGAGGCAGAGTGCTACAGGAGGAGGGGGAGTGCTCTGGGAGGAAGTAGAGTGCTCTGGGAGGAGGGGGTAGTGCTCTTGGAGGAGGCAGAGTGCTCCAGGAGGAGGCTGTGGAGTTCTCTGGGAGGAGGTGGAGTGCTCTGGGAGGGAGGGAAAGTGCTCTAGGAGGAGGCAGAGTGCTACAGGAGGAGGGGGAGTGCTCTGGGAGGAAGTAGAGTGCTCTGGGAGGAGGGGGTAGTGCTCTTGGAGGAGGCAGAGTGCTCCAGGAGGGGTGGATGTGCTCTGGGAGGAGACAGAGTGCTCCAAGAGGAGTGGGAGTGTTCCAGGATGAGGCAGAGTCCTCCGGAGCAGGGAGAGTGTTCCAGGAGGAGGTAGAGTGCTCCGGGATGGGGAAAAAATCCTCCAGGCGGAGGGAGAGTGCTCTGTGAGGAGGTGGCGTGCTCTGTGAGGGGGAGTGCTCTGTTGAGGAGGTGGAGTGCTCTGTGAGGAGGTGGAGTGCTCCGTGGGGGAGAGTGCTCTGTGAGGAGGTGGAATTCTCTGTTGGGGGGAGTGCTCTGTGAGGAGGCGGAGTGCTCTGTGAGGAGGCGGAGTGCTCTATGAAGAGATAGAGTGCTCTGTGAGGAGGTGGAGTGCTCTGTGAGGAGGGGGAGTGCTCTGTGAGGAGGGGGATAGCTCTGTGAGGAGGTGGAGTGCTCTGGGAGGAGGCGGAGTGCTCTGGGAGGAGGTGGAGTGCTCTGTGAGGAGGTGGAGTGCTCTGTGAGGAGGTGGTGTGCTCTGGGAGGAGGCGGATTGTTCTGGGAAGAGGTGGAGTGCTCTGGGAGGAGGTGGAGTGCTCTGTGAGGAGAAGGAGTGCTCTGGGAGGAGGTGGTGTGCTCTGGGAGGAGGCGGAGTGCTCTGGGAGGAGGTGGAGTGCTCTGTGAGGAGGGGGAGTGCTCTTTGAGGAGGTGGAGTGCTCTGTGGGGAGGGGGAGTGCTCTGTGAGGAGGTGGAGTGCTCTGTGGGGGGGAGTGCTCTGTGAGGAGTTGGAATTCTCTATGGGGGGAGTGCTCTGTGAGGAGGTGGAGTGCTCTGTGAGGAGGCGGAGTGCTCTGGGAGGAGGCGGAGTGCTCTGTGGGGAGGTGGAGTGCTCTGTGGGGGGGGAGTGCTCTGTGAGGAGGGGGAGTGCTCTGTGAGGAGGTGGAGTGCTCTGGGAGGAGGTGGAGTGCTCTGTGAGGAGAAGGAGTGCTCTGGGAGGAGGTGGTGTGCTCTGTGAGGAGGCGAGTGATCTGGGAGGAGGTGGAGTGCTCTGGGAGGAGGGGGAGTGCTCTGTGAGGAGGGGGAGTGCTCTGGGAGGAGGCGGAGTGCTCTGTGGGGAGGTGGAGTGCTCTGTGGGGGGGAGTGCTCTGTGAGGAGGTGGAGTGCTCTGGGAGGAGGGGGAGTGCTCTGGGAGGAGGGGAGTGCTCTGGGAGGAGGCGGTGTGCTCTGAGAGCAAGGGCTAGCGAGGGTGCAGGCCCTGAGAGGAGACTTGGTGTGTTTAAGCAGCAGAGGGTGAAGGCCAGAGGAACTGCTGTTCGACAAACAAAAGAGCAAGCTGGGACTCACCTGTCCAGAATTTGGACCTCAGCATCACTCTCTGGGCATCACCTCCCAGCAATGCAGGAAAGTGTCCCGGGCAGTAGCCAGGTAACTGTGGGGCTTGGCCTTGGGTTTGCTTCCCTCAGGACTACTATTACTGTACTGCCTGCAGTTTCTTATCTAAATGTAGTGCCTCACACATTCTGCTTCCGTAGATTACAATTCTAGAAACCTAAAGGACAGCTCCACTCTGTCCTACAGAGTGGCTGTGAGTGTGAACTGACTCCATGAAGTGGGTGTTTTGGTCTGGGATGGTGTATGGCACGTCTGGTACAGTTATTCTGCCATAACCAGTTGTAACAGTCTGATTCGCTGTTTAAAGAGATTGTATTCACTGCTGTGTGGGGCCTGGATTAGAGAAATGCAGAAAGGAAACCAACAAGGCAGTCAGGAGCGATTATTACAAATGTTAAAGAGGGAGACGCTGGTGCCTGGGTGCCAGTGCCTGGGGTTTCGGTGGTGAATGAAGAGATGGGAGAGAAAGGGAAATTCTGAGCTATACTGAAGATGAAGTGTGAAGATCTACTCTTTTTTTTTAGAGAAGTAGGAACATAAAATATTTGATTCAAAACCAAAAGAAAGTATAGTGCATTCAAACAATGGAGTATTAGGCACCATTACAAACAATCACATACTACAAGAGGCCAAGAGGGGATGAATCTAGAACACATTATGTTGAATGACATAAATCAATGACAAAAAATAATCATGGTTGTTGTTATCAAGTACTATTGACCGAGTATGACTCACAGCAACCTTATAAACAACAGAGCTGAACTCTGTCCTGTTCCGCACCAGCCTCACCATCCAGGACACATCAGAGTCCACTGCCGCAGTCACTGCATCAATTCGTATCTCTCTCACTGACCCTTTACTTTTCCAAACATGATGCCTTTTCCAAGGCATAGTCTCTTCCAACAACATGTGCAAAATAGAGGAGGTGAAGCTTCATCAACTTTGCCTCCAAGGAACACTCTCAGTTGCACCCTTCCCAACATATAAACAGAGGAGAGATTTACACACATGATCAACCTCGGAGGGTTAACAAGGATGAGAAGGAAGAGGGAGAAGGAATAAGAGATAAGCTGAGTGAAAGGAAATATACAGTAAGTGTTGGATGAGACATTGTAAAAAACTAACCAGCTGTAATTAATGTTATAAAACAAAATATCTGAATGGATGAAAAACTTATGTATGTAAACTTTCACTAAAAAATAAAACAAAAAAATACACATGCAAAACAATGATGAGATATCATCCCAGCAACAACAACAAAGTTCAAGCGGGCAGAAAACAACAAATGCTGGCGAGGCTGTAGACAGATTGGAACCCTTATTCGCTGCTGGTGGGAGTGTAAAATGGTACGGCCACTGTGGAAGGCAGTCTGGTGCTTCACTTTCTCAAAAGGTTGAAATAGCAATACCATTTGAACCAGCAAGCTCACTATTGGGAATATATCCTAAAGAAACCAGAGCTGTGACTCAAACGGATGTATGCACATTCATGTTTTATTACTGCATTTTTCACAACAGCAAAGAGACGGAATCAACCCAAGTGTCCATTGACGAATGGATGGAGAAACTATGGTACAGTCACACAACTGGATATTATGCAGCACTGAAAAATACTGAACCTGTAAAACATTACATAACATGAGAGGGGGAGGACATTAAACTGAGTGAAATATCTCAGTCACAAAAGGACAAATACTGTGTAATAGAGCTGTTAAAAAATAGGACAAACATGGGAAGGTTGGGGAGAGAATGGGAACAGAATAGGTAGGTAATGAACACTGCATTGGAACAGATGGGGGGGAAGAACTGAACAAAAGGAATATGTGATTAGGGACTGTATATATGACGACCATTGGGAAAAGGGGTGCACTGTGGAGTGGGATAGGGAGGGAGTGAGAAAGGGGGGAAGAAAATGTGCAACAATGGAAAAATATTTAAAAAGATGAATGTTTGAATTAAAAACCAATCTGTTCTAGAAACTTCTACTCAAGTCACAGTGAAAAAACTTACTAGGAGATTTATTCAATACCCTGTAATTTATTTACTTTCATGCTAATGGAAGCTGGTCTGCATCCCCAGGAGAGATTTATGTTCCTGGGGGCCTGCAAAGCTACACTTTGGTGCAATCTTTATGCAAAATAATTCTTGAAAAATTAGAGAAAACTGTTCCACAAGTTGTTTTTAAAAGTAGAGATGTTTATGAAAGTTAAATCAACTAAGAAAGATGTTAATGTTAGTCATGATGCTAACTTTCCCAGATATTTAGAGAAGCACTTCTTAAAACTTGATTTGACAGTTTTCTTACTATTTTGAAGTCAATAGTTACCTGCCCCTCTCACACCTCTCCCCCAACCCCCAAACTATTTCTAGGTCTCCAGCACAGCAGGTCTGCTCATGACAGTAGTGATGTTACAGTGACCGCAGAGCCCAGGGAGCCCCACGGGACAGGCTGACTTAGCGTGACCGCAGCGCTCAGGAAGCCTGATGGGCAGGTTACATATACTGACTGCAGAGCCCAGGGACGCCCATGGGCAGGTTACTAAGTGACTGCAGAGCCCAGGGAGGCCTATGGGCAGGTCACGGTGCTCCTCCTGCCACACTGGGATCTACTTGATGAAAGCAGGTGGGGTTTGGTTTTGTTAGAAAACAGAATTCCAACATGGCAAGGACCAAACACTGGCTTTAGCAGCACTGCCACCTGGTGGCACAGTGTAGGCAAGGTCAAGTAAAAACAAATGTTTATTTACTGTCTGAACACAGTGGACATCCGCCAGATACAGTAATTTTAGGGTTGAATAACTTCAAGGTAGAATAACTGCTGTTAAGCAGACGTGGGACAGTGGATTGAAAATATGCTGCATTTGTTTCCTGAAGCTGATCACTGAGCAGGAGCTATAAGTTTATTTACTCAGAAAAGAGAAATACGATTATAGAGTTAAACTACTTTAATCAATATGTGTTGCAGGAGACACAATGTCTAGCATGTCATTGGTAACAGCCACTTATCTGGTAAAAGATTCTTAGCTTAATTAGTGGAATTAAAACAGCTAAAGACAGACAATACCAACTGAGGGGGCGGGGTGTTGAACAGAAGTCCTTCTCAGAGACTAATTTTACGCTGAAGTGCGTACACTGTCCAGGAGAGAAAATGTTGACACTGAGTCTTGGGGAATTTTGCACTAAATGAGTTAGTCATTGCTATGAATTAGGGAAAACCCATCATGTCTCTCCATTTTCTGGATGAAATGTCCTCAAGATAATTTACTTCTCTTTCCTAAGTGATCTCCTGATAAATAATTCAGTTTATTGGCCATCCTGAGAACTACGGTACAGGCAGATACTTAGAAACTGGGAAGGGATATCACTTTCTAAATGAATAACCTGTTTTGTCTTCTACCACAGCGAAGCGTGAATTTATTCACTTTCGTCTGTCATTGTTCTGATCATCTTGAAGGTTAAAGACAAATAAAAGCCCATATTTCTACTATTTTTTAAAAAATAATATATTTTTTCTTTTATTGCTTTGCTTACAAATTTTGTATTTGTTGTGTTTTATGCTATTCTTCATTCACGTTGTGTTTCATACAATCATTCTTATGCATTATGTTCTATAAATTTAATCACCATGGGCCTTGCCTATCACTACCCTGTCTTTTTGCCTGGATCCTTCAGATGCCTTCCCCCTCCTCCACCCACTAAATTGTGTAATCCTGTGATTTCGCCCCTACCCATCCTCAGGCCTCCCAATTTGAGTTTCTATAGATGGTTTACTAGTTTTCCTTCTATTTTTACAATAATAGTCTTACGCAAAACCCTCGCCTCCAATGGGCAACTTGACTTCACCTTCTCCAGGACAGACCTGTTTGTTCTCTTGGTGGTCCATGGTATGTTTAATACTCTTCTCCAGCACAACAACCCAAAGGAATAAATTGTTCTTCTGTCATCCTTGGTTATTGTCCAGCCCTCTGATGGCCTGGATCAGGCATACCTTAGTCTCCAGACTGACAACATTGCTCTTTAGCACTCTGGAGAGGTCCCTGATAACAGATTTTCCTAATGTAATCTGTCTTTTGTTTTCCTGGCTGCTGGTGCCAACTGTGTTGATTGTGGGTCTAAGCAAGATGAAACTGTTAACAATTTTAATCTTTACTCTGACTGCAGCCCATATGCAGCCCGTAAGATTGAAGCCCCTGACCTTATGCAGCAAACACTTCAGGTCCTTCTCAGTTTTGGTGAGCAAGATTGGATCATCTGCATAATAATGCAGGTTGTTGATTAGACTTCTTTCAATCTTGATGCCACAATATTCTTTATAAAGTCCAGCCTACTGAATGGTTTGTTCTGTATGTAGATTGAAAAGGTAGGGAGAAAGAATACATTCTTACACACACTTTTCTTGATTTTGAACCATGCAGTGTTTCCTTGCTTTGTTCTGACAACTGCCTCCTGGTCCAAGTATAGGTTTTGCATTAGCACAATCAAGTGTTCTGTGATTCCCATTCTTCTCAAAGTTAGCCACACTTTGCTGTGATCCACACAAGGTCAAACGCCTTTGCATAGTCAATGAAGCACAGACATTCCTCTGGTACTCTCTGCTTTCAGCCACTATCCATCTAACAGTAGCTATAATATCTCTAGTACCACAGCTTCTTCTAAACCCAGCCTGCACATCTGGCAGTTCTCTGTTTATGTGCTTGCTGTTCTAGCAGTTTTGGGATAATTTTCAGCAGAATCTTGCTTACATGTGATATTAATGATATTGTTCGATAATTTCTGCACTCTGTTGGGTTAACCATCCAAAACCAGACTCTTGTGAACGTATCACAAATACACAACGCCCCCTCCAAGGGCTGCTCCTTCCTGGCCCCGTGCCCAAAGTATGTCATATGGAGCTTCAAGATCCTCGCCTCCAAGGATTCGAGACTCTAGAAATCTGGATTTAAATCTTAACTTCCACACTTTCTGTCACAATTTATGATCTTACTCAAGCTTTTCCAACTTTTCTGGGCCACAGTGTCCAAATTTTTAAAATAGTGCTTCCTTTTTCTAGTTATTGGGGACTAAGTACTATGACTATAAAATGTCTGATGTAGTCTCAGACTCAATAAATGTTTATTTTGAAATAACATACCCTAGCATCTAATTTAAATATCATTATTATAGTTATATCTTAATGACATTATATTTAAAATATATATAAACAACACTAATATTTAAATTATATAGACATGAAATTATATTTAAATTAAAATGTCTAGATTAATTATATTTACTTTAGATGCTAGAGGATGTTATTATTTTAATGAAATTTTTAATTTCAATTGTGATTTTAATGAAAATTTACAGAAAAGTTAGATTTTCATTCATTCATTGTTGCACATTTTCCCCTCCCCCACTTCACTTCCAGTTTTTTTTCTTCTCAGTCATTCATTATTTCATAATTCCCGCCCCTCCACCCCCCACCCAGTTCACTTTGCAATGCATCTCTTATTCTGGATCATTGTCTTTTGTGAATTTATAAAATATTCAAGCACCACAAGAAGATAAAAGTAAATATCCCAATTGGAAAATGGGCACAGGATATGAACAGACACTTCACCAAAGAAGACATTCAGATGGCCGACAAGCACATGAAGAAATGTTCAAAATCCCTAGCTTTAAGAGAGATGCAAATCAAAACAACTATGAGATATCATCTCACCCCAGTAAGAATAGCAAAATTTAACAGAGCAGCAAACATCAAATGCTGGCAAAGTTGTGGAGAAACTGGAACCCTTGGCGCTTTCTCAAAAAGTTGCAAACAGAAATACCACTTGATGCAGCAATTCTACTACTGCAAATTTACTCTAAAGAAACCATAACTGCCATTCAAGCACATATATGCATACCTATGTTTACTGTGGCTTTGTTCACAATAGCAAAGAGCTGGAAACAACCCAGGTGCCCATCAACAAATGAATGGATAGAGAAGCTCTGGTATACTCCCACAATGGAACACTATGCAGCATTGAAAAACAAGGAACTCATGAAATATTATGCAAAATGGATGGCCCTAGAGGACATTATGCTGAGTGGAATATCTCAGTCACAAAAGGACAAATATTGTATAGGGCCACTGTTGTAAAACGGGATTGACATTGGGGTTGAGGGAAGACAGAGAAGGAGGGGATGAATGATGTATACTGCATTGAAACAGATGAGGGAGAGAACTGTTTAAAAGGAATATATGATTGGGTATTATTGTCATGACAGGAGTCCAGAATGAAGACTGCACAGTGGAGTGGACTTGGGGGGAGGAACTGCATAATAATGAAAGAGTTCTTCTTTTACTTTTCAGGGAGGGGAGTGAATTGGGGGGAGGAGGTGGGTGGGGAGAGGGGTTTGTCAATAAATGAATGGAAACCCTGGGTCTTTGCAGACTTTCATAAAAATTAATAAAAACAAAATAAATTACTTTAGTGAAGGTTGAACACTTTTTGGTGAATTGCTGCATACTTTCTTCCCGGCCCACCACTCCGCCCCAGTTTCGCTTTCCTTTTTGTAAAAAAAAAAAAAAATTAAGAAAGGAACTCATACATTGTTGGTGGGATTGTAAAATGGTACAATCGTTTGGAAGGCAGTTTGGTACTTCCTCAAAAGTTGAACATAGAAATTTCATATGACCCAGCTATCCCACTGCTTGGAACATACCCCGAGAAAAATGAGAACTGAGGCACAAACAGAGCCTTGTACACTATTGTTCATAGCAGTGTTATCCATCATCGCAAGAACATGAAAACAGCCTAGATGTCCAGCCACAATCAAATGGATTGAGAAATTATGGTACAGTCATACAATAGAATACTACACGGCACACAGGAGCAATGATTTTGTAAATTTTTACCTAGCTTGGGAGGGACTGGAGAGCAGTAGACTGAGTGAACTGACTCAGTCCCACAAAGACAAATATGGTATAAAATCATTATTGTAGAATGAGTATGAGGATCCAAGGGGGTGGGTGTATGGTGGAAGCAGAGGGATGAGGATGTGCAGAGCGTGGGGGTGAGTTAATCACGGGCTTGTACAATTTGATGGGTGCTGAGGGAAACTGGAAGAATATGGTCTGAAAAACAGTGTATTAGAGTTTTGTAAATAAACAGGTATAATAAAAAAATTATAAAAAGAAAGAAAAAAGAAAAAAAACCCTTAAACCACCCAGGGTAGAGAAAATAAGTATTTCCATGGGGGTAGGTATAAATGCTAGTTTACCATAAAAGAACCCAAGAAAACTGAGAAGTCAGGGTCAACTTCAGAAAATATATGCTAAGAAATAAAATATTAAATCTTGTTACAATTCGTTTGTTGTTCTTTGCTACTGAATAGTAACTGATTCATAGCTGACCCTTCAGTGAGTTTTCAGAGACGGTAAATTGGATGTTAGGAGACTGCCCATCCTTCCAACAGGTGGATTCGAACTATGTGCCTCCAGGATTCCACTCAGCCACGAGAGCTCCCTTTCTTTTAGTGCATTTGAAAGGCCTTATAAGAGTAAGAATTTGGGATAAACGGCAGCTGTGTTTATGTCTATATCCCGCACCATCCTTTTAGGAACCCTGGAGGCACAGTGGCTAAGATGCGTGGCTGCTAATTTCAAGGTCAGCCATTCAAAACCACCAGCTGCTGTGCTGGAGAAGGATGAGGCAGGCTGCTTCCTCTGCTCTGCCCTGTGAGGTTGCTGTGAGTCAGAAATGATTGATGGCCATAGGTACTTTTTAGGAGCTGTAGTGGAAAAATCATAAAAAGTGCAAATGAAACAACCAACCAACACAAGAAGGCAGGGCCCCTGGATTACCCAGGCTGGCTACTTCTCTCCCTGTCATGGCGACCTCAGGTCATGTGTCCTAAAGGAACTATTTTTAGAAGAATATGGTAACTGAAGACATATTCGCCTCACTTGTAATAAATAAAATGCTAATGGAAACAACAGATCAATTCTCATTGCTCAGATCGGTCAGCGTAAGAAAGTCCGTGAGGACTCACCGCTGGGCAGACATCCTACTGTACGTTTGGGAGGATGTGAATTAGTATAGTGTTTTTGGAGGATGACTCTGGCAACATGTACCAAAATAAACAACCATGATCTTTAACAGCTCCATCCTGAAAACGTATCTCAAGATGGCAATAATGAATATTTACAAAGATGTATGTTGTAAGTTCAAACTTGCAGCTACTTAAATATTCAACCACAGAGAATAAGTAAATGAATTATGGTTCATTTATCAGCAGGATATAATGTAGCCATTTCATGCATTAACAGATGTTGACTATTTCTGAATAGGCAGTAACTATGTCTTCATTATATGCAGGTTATTAAAAGTATATATAGTTCATGGCAGAATGATTTTTCCTACTAAAGAAATAAAGACCCAAATCACTAAAAACCACCTTATTAATGAGTGAATGAATACATGAAATACTCAGCACTGAAAAGAGTGCCTTTTATGAGAGTTGTGTGATCTCCTCAGTGCCACGCTGGTCCACCCTACATCTCAGCTGCTGTCACGTTCTCTCCAAGTGGGCAGAGTTGGACCGCTGTGTGGGGCGTCTCGGCTGTAACTAGCAGATGAAACACCGACATGCGGTTATGCTGGGTTGCGCCCTGTCTCTTTGGAAGCGACTGCCTCCTGGCTGACCGTGCAGTGGGTTTTCAGAGGCAGAAAACCGCAGGGAGGACACTGCCCATCCTTCTCCCGTGGAGTAGCTGGGGGATTCGAACCACTTGCTTTTGGGTTGGCAGTATACCTCCTTACTACTACATCACCAGAGCCTTAATCTTTGTTGGCAGCTTTATTTTATTTTTTTAATTAATATTTTAATGAAAGATTATAGAGAACTTGGATTTCCATTCATTCACTGTCGCTCACTTTCCTCCTTCCACCCCTCTCTCCCAGTTCACTTTTCTCTTTGAAAATAATAATAATAATAAAAAAAAATTCCTCCATTGTTATACAACACCCCCGCCCAGTCCACTTTACTATGCAGTTCTTATTCTGGACTCTTGTCATGCAACTAGTACTTAATTATATATCCCTTTCAAACAGTTTTCTCCCTCATCTGTTTCAATGCTGAGTTCATTGTTTATCCCCTCTTTTCTTACGTTTTCCCCCAAACCCAATGTCAGTCCTGTTTTATAACAGTGGCATTTTGCAGTATTTGTCTTTTTGTGAATGAGATGTTTCACTCAGCATAAGGTCCTCCAGGGTCACCCGTTTTGTACAATATTTCATGAGTTCCTCGTGGCAGCTTTATTTTTAAAGTTCTTTTCTAACTTACCCATTTGGAAAGAAAACTATGTATGCTCACAAAATATGTATTACTCCGAACTGTCAACTCAAGTTCTGACATTTTGGTCTTGTCAGTGAATTTCAATAGAAAAACAACAGATACATTCTTATACAAGTTAAAAGCAACAAATTCTTATTAATTCCTTCCCTAACACACCTGAGCTCTCTCACCCTACTTCATCTAGTAGAAGCAGCACTTGTATTTAAGGAAGACCCATTTAAAAAAGCATCCTAAGGGTTATTCATAACACCCAGATGAAAACTTACCTTTCTGACTTCTTTACTTGATCTGAATGTCTGCTGAACAAAAGAATCACTTTCAATAGCTTCAATTTCTTTTACTCTTTTCACTTGTTCTACCAGGGTGGCTTGATCTAAAGAAAGCAGGTAAAATGTCAGTGTATTTTGGGGTAAGCTTGTTAACAACATTGTATCTAAATAGTTTTCTTTCTGTCTAAGGAAAAACTTAACTATTTGTAAAACTTGATGACAAGAAACATACTTAAACTGTAACAAAGAAACGCCCACTAAACTCTGTAAAGATAACATTTCTACAAACTAAGAAGCTCATCAGGAGTCAGTGCTCCAACAATTTCACTTCGCTAATCTCAGATAATCTGGTGGGCAGAGCTTTTTTTTTTTAAAAAAAAATATTTTAAATTATTGAAATACATATAGAAAGAGTAAGAGAACAATGACCCCATCCTTGAATCCCACCCCCCTTTCTGTAATCACTCACTTTCGACTATTTTGATTTAACTTAGCCTCTCATTTTCTTAAGGGAGTGGGGGTGGGCTGTACCTGGACTATTTAAAAGTAAATTCTAGATATCATACTCCTAAATCTCTTAGCACACGTTTCCAATAAAGGCTTTAAAGAATCAGCTATGATATCATTTTCACACCCAACAAGATCATGAAGAACTCACTGATAGACTTTTATAATCCAGGTTAATTCTGTTAGACTATGTAAAAAAATGTTTTGTATAGGTGTTCTGGATGAATCTAGATCCAAACAAGATCCACACATTGAAGCTGGTTGTTAAATCTGTTACAGCCTCATGCAGTTCACTGCCCATTTTGTTCTGATTTCAATCACATTTAACCTGTAAAACATTCCACGTTCTAGACTGGAATAACATGGACTGACATTCTGGAATGACTGACTGTTCTCGTGTCACTTCACTTGTTGCTCCATTGCTGCTGTCACGTGTCACAGTGACCCTATGGACAGTAGCTATGAACCCTGCACTGTACTAAGCTAATCTCACTGTCTCTGACACACCTACCCCCATACTGCCTGATACTGGGTCAACTCATCTCATCCAGGGTCTTCCTCTCCTGTGCTGTCCCTCTACCCTTCCAAGCATGATGGACTTGCCCCTCCTGGAAACATGCCCAAAGTATGTGAGACGGAGCTTCAGAATCCTTGACTATATGGAACAACCTGGTTTCATCTTCTCTAGGACAGACCAGCTTTAGCTCCCTCTATTTTGTTAAACTAGAGTCTTGAATAGATGCAAAGCTGTCCAAAACCTAGTAACCATATCAGGATGTGCATTATTCTTTTAGTGACACCAGGCTTAATCAATGGTCTACCATGATGTTAGCCTGATCCTTTCATTATTAAGTTCTCTATTGGCCTTCTACTTAATGGCTTCAGCAGATAGTGATGTTTGTTGCTCATTAAAAAATCCATTAATTTACTAAGGGAAAAACTAACCTGAAAAAACAAAACAAAACAAAACCCCACAAACTCATTGCCATCATTTTGGAACCAGCTCATATAGCTGACTCCCCTGCAAGTCTATGGAGGCTGTAAATCACAGAGGAGATTGCCTATCTTTCTCTTTCAGAGCCTCTGGTGGATTCGAACTGCCAGCTGGCCTGCCTTTGGGTTAGAGGCACAACTTTCTATGGACTACTTCACCAGGGCTCATATTTGTTGTTGCTGTTGTGCACTATTGAGTCAACATCCAGCTAGAGTGACCTTCCAGTGAATTTTCAGAGGGAGTAAACAGCAAGGTAGCAGATTGGCCATTCTTATCCTGTGGAACATCAGGTGGATTTGAACCATGTGTCTTTGGGACTGCAGAACATCTTTTACCAGCAGGCCACCAGAGCTCCCTCTGGTTCATCTCTTTCTCTTATTTCACTAGAGTTAAGAAATGGTGATTTTCTAAGCATATTCTTCTTGCATTCGTTAGCTAAGAATCCTCCGTAATGAAAACCTTTCCTTCATTGGGTATTTGCTGCCCAGCGGTGTCCAGTCATGTTGTCTCACAAAGCCCGATCTCGCCCAGTGCTGCGCCATCCTCAGTCCCCTCTGCTGTGCGCAGGACCCACTGTGGCACTATTTACTAATGGAAGGGAAATCTCTACAGGATAACGGTGAGTTAAAGATGGCAGTTCTAAGTTTGTGAGTATTTATGTATTTATTTCAGTCCACGGTAGTCGTTTTCATATTCTGATGTTCGGATTATCTTGGGTGAGTGAGAATAACCCCCCACTGGCCGTGCCTCCTTTGGCTGTGACCTGTAGCAGGTTGAGAGACGTTTCACATCCGTCTTGTATAGCAGCTCACTGTTAGTAGGATGACATCACTTCCGAACTTTTTCAGAAGAGGAAAAGAAATACAAGGTCACAATGACATAAGTAACTAAATTAAAGATTCAAGGACTTTTATTTGATGCCTTTAATTCTTTATTGGTATCTCTCTTTTCTCACTCTAAAAATCTTATGCTTCAATGATCCTATCAAAAGCACTTATTTGCTTTTCCCAACATGAGAGTAGGGGGCTCTGATAGCCTAGTGGGCAAGGTGTGTACTGTCAACCCAAAGGTGTTCGAATTTCCCAGCTGGTGCGCTGTCTTCTTTTTGAGAAATTTGCAGCCTCTGAAACTCACTGGAGAGTCGGCTCTGAGTCACTGTCACTTGGCAATGACCTTGTCTTTGAATATAAGAATATGCATTATTAAAAAATAACACATATATTACTATTAACAAGACAATTTAAAGCAGTTTAAGATATATTTTTTACTTGTGTATGTTTATTATGTTATGTATGTTTTAACTTTAGATATTATCCTACTGTTGAAAAAAACAACAACCACCCAACTCTAACACATCTATGTTGTAAAGTCTTTTAATTTTCCATGTGCTCATATTCTAACTTGACACCAAATTATTTCTAGAGTCTTAGGTCTTGATTAGTTTACTGTTTTTTAACTGAAATTTATTTTCCAATTGTGTAAACCATTAATATGGGCTGGGTGGTGCAGGCAGATGGGAATCAGTTGCTAACCTCAAGGTCAGGGGCCAAAGCCAAAGCCCACCCAGGGGATGCTGCAGAAGAGGGGCCTGGCGAACTGTGCTATAAAGATGGGAGCAAAACACTCCTCCCCCAAAACCCCCAAATTACCTAAAATCCCCACAGACAATGCAATTAGGAAATGACAGAACCAGAGGAAATGAAATAGATAATACCTGAATACTATGAAATGCTATACTCTGATAAAATGCCCAGGAAAAATGCACAAAAAAATTTCTTGAAACTCATGTCCTACCAAGATTGGCTCGGACGATGTAGAACACTTGAACAGACCAGTCACAAAGGAAGAAATTGAACAGCTCATAAAAAGACTCCCCCACAAAAAATGTCTTGGATAAGAGGGCTTCACAGCTGAACTCTACCTAACTTTCAGAGAAGATTTATCACCAATTCTATTTAAATTATTTAAAAAAACAACAACAGAAAAAAGAAGGAACATTCTCAGAGTCATTCTACGAAGCAAGCATAACCAAATATAAACATCAGGCAAAGATATTGTCAACAAAAAACCAATCCTAGAGAGGGTTAAACCAGGCTGCTTCTTGGAGGCAAGGATTCTGGGACTTTGCCTGACATACTTTGGACATGTTGTAAGGAGAGACAGGTCTTTGGAGAGGGACATCATGCTGGGCAGAGTGGAGGGACAGCGCAGGAGGGCAAGACCCTCCATGACGTGGATTGATTCAGTGACTGGGGTAATCGGGATGGATGTGTCAGAGGCAGTGAGATTGGCACAGGATAGAGCAGGGCTTAGGGCTGTTGTACATAGGGTCGCTATGAGTCGCAAGCGATTCGACGGCACATAACAACAACAACAACAAACTACAGACTAATATTGCTCATGAATATAGATGCAAAAATCCTTAACAAAATCCTGGCCAATAGAATCCAACAACTTATTTTTTTTTTTAAATCATCATGACAAAGTGTGATTCCTAACAAGTAGGTATGCTGAATGGCTCAATGCAAGAGAAACAATCAATGTAATTCATCACTTTAAGAAACCAAATAATAAGAACCACATAATCCTAGCAATTGTTGCTGAAAGGCCTTTGACAAAATCCAACACCCTCTTCCTGACTGAAACACTGAGCAAAATAGGAATAGAAAGGCATTTCCTCAACATAGTCAAAAGTATATATGCGTAATCAAGAGCCAATATTATTCTCAATGGGGAAAGACTAAAAGTGTTCTCCTTGCGAACAGGGACCAGACAAGGATGCCCAACGTCACCATTCCTATTCAATATTGTATTGGAAGTACTTGCTAGGGCAGTATGACAAGAGAAGGAAATAAACAGCATCCAGATTGGCAGAGAGATGGTGAAACTGTTGGTATATGCAGATGATATGATAGTATACACAGAAAACCCCAAGGACTCAACAAAAAAAACCTCTTAGAGCTTGTAGGCCAATTTAGTAGAATGGCAGGACCACAAGACCAATACACACAAGTCTGTGGGATTCCTCTACAATAACAAAGAAAACACAGAAAAGAAAAATAAGAAAGCAATACCATTTACAATAGTCAATCACAAATTGAGATACTTACAAATAAACTTAAGACACAAAAGATCTTTACAAAGAAAACTACAAATCACTTCTGTGAGAAAACATAAAAGATCTAAATAAATGGGAAATGTCCTGTCCATGGATAGGAAGACTCAATATAGTTAAAATGACAATCCTCTCAAAAGCAGTCTTTAATGCAATCCCAATATAGATATAAATATATCCCAAAATAGATATTGAATTCATTTTTCAAAGAGATAGAAAAGGCAATTGGTAAGTTTGTTTGGAAAGGACACAGATCTTGAATAAGCAAAGCACTTCTGAAAAACAAGAATAAAGGGGAAGGCATAGCATTTCCTGATCTCAAAACCTATTATACAGTGGCACTATGCAGTATCTGTCCTATGGAACTGACACTGGGGTTGGGGTAAAGCTGAGAAAGACTGGATAAATTATGTATACTGCATTGAAACAGATGAGGGAAAGAACTGTTTGAAAATGATATATGATTGGGTATTATGGTTATCACAAGAGTCCAGAATGAAGGTTGTATAGTGGAGTGTACTCGGGACGGGGGGAATTGTATACCAATGAAGGTATTTTTCTTTTCTTTTTCAAAGAGAAGAACGAACTGAATGGGAGGGGTGGGCAAGGAGAAAAGTGCAACAATAAATGAATGGGAATCAAAAATCTCTGTAAATGTTCATTAAAATTAATAAAATAAAATTTTTTAAAAAACCCTATTAAACATAATGTAATGGTACAAGGACAGATAGATACATAAACCAATGGAACAGAAGAAAGAATCCAGAAATTAACCCAGCGAACTATAGTCAGCTGATACTCAACAAGCAAACCAAACCTATCAAATTGGGAAATGTTAACCTCTTTAACAGATGGTGCTACCTGCAGAAAGCCAAAACTGTGTGCACACTCACACCATACACAGAAATCAACTCAAGGTGGATCAGAGACCTAGATGGAAAGCTCCAAACCATAAAAATCATAACAGACAAACTGGGACCAAGCTTAGAAGGCCTGTTGCTGTTGTTATGTGCCCTCGAGTTGCCTGTAACTCATAGCGACCTTATGTACAATAACTCTGAACCCTGCTCTATCCTGACACAACTTACCCTCAATATCCCAGTCACTGAATCAGTCCATCTCAAACACAACCAGGAGAGGATAAAACTGATAAATGGGACCTTTTAAAGATTAAATCCTGGTGTGCATCAAAATAAAACCTACTGATTGGGAAAAAAGATTTGGCAATACCATCTCACACAAAGGTCTCATAACAAAAGTTTACAGAATCCTACAAGGTCTTTACAAGAAAAGAGTGGTAGTTCAATTATAAAATGAGCAAAAGATCTGGAAAGATTTTTCAAGAGGAAGACATTTGGATGGCCAATAGACATATGAAGAAATGCTTAAAATCTCTGGCAGTAAGAGAGATGCAAATCAAAACCATAATGAGACACCTCTCACTCCAGTAGCAGTGGCAAAGTTTAACAGGACAGCAAGCAATAAATGTTGGTGAGAATGTGGTGAGGTGAGAACTCTCATACACTGATGGTGGGACTGTAAAATGGTACAACCTCTCTGGAAGGCAGTTAAAGTGTTTCCTTAAAAAGCTGTATATAAAAATTCCATATGACCCAGCTATTCCACTACTGAGAATATTCCAAGAAATTTACAACTGAGACACAAATGGAGATTTGTGTACCAACCTTCACAGCAGCGTTAGTCACCATCACAAGAATACGGAAACAGTCCAAATGTCCAACTACAATGAAGTGGATTGAGAAACTGTGATACATTCACATGATGGAATTCTATGCATCATGGAGGAACAATGATTTTGAAAATCACTAGATAACTTGAGAGGGACTTGAGAGCATTATGCCGAGTGAACTAACTCAGTCTCATAAGGATAAATACTGCAGAAATATTGCAGAAATAGAAATAGAAAGATAACTAGTAAAACAGGTAGGAGACTCTAATATGGAGCAGGGAAGGAGCAGAGGGGTGAGAATGGGCAAGGGGGAAATCACAGGGTCCCACAATTTAATCTGGTGGGTGGATGGGGGTAAAGGAAATGGAAAAGATCTAGTGAGGATGTACAAAGAAAGGACAATGGTGATTAATTTTAGAAAACATAATGAATGGAAAGGAGTGTATGAAACAATGTGAATGAAGGATAGTGTGAAACACAATGCATATCAACTTTGTGCGCAAAAAATAGAAAACAAAGTTTACTTAAAAAAATGGTAGCAAAGAAAACCCTTCAGAGCCGTCCTATTCTGTAAAATAGAGATACAAAATGAGTGACAATGAACTCAATGGCCATGGGCTTGGATGCTTTAAAGAAAGAACTTAAAATATTATTCAGAAAGGTGTGTGTTTCCATCCTAACTCTCTTTTCCTTTTTTAAGCCACTGGATTACTTTGTTTACCATTTTATTCCCCACAGCTGTGTTGGTGCCGACTCAGTGATCTTCCCATGGTTTTCTCAAGTGTAAATCCTAACTGAAGGAGAATGCGCCATTCTCTCCCAAGGAGCCACGGGTGGATTTGAACTGCCAGACATGTTCAGCCTTCCAGGTAGCAGCACAACTTGCTACAGTCTCCCTTAATGAGTAATGGATTTATTTTCTAAAAACTGTGATAACTGGTTTGAGAAGAAGGTGAAGATATTTGCATCAGAGCACTATTTTATACTCTGTCAGACAATCTAAGTAGAAAAGGTTAAATGTTGCTACAGGAATAAATAAGAGTATAAAAAAAATTCCATTTCCTAAATTTGGTAAAAATGAATATTCTATTAACATTGGCCATTCAGAAAATATAATTTCACAGTCTTGTACAATTTTCAGTCTCTTTATGAGAAAAAGACAGTTTCTGAAGATGTGTTCTTGACAGCTGTCTTTGCATGTGAAAAACCATACATGGCATGCTTGGAAGACACAGCTGCCAGAGCCCAGATCTTTGCAAGAATATATTTTCCTACATAAAAGCAGGTACTGTCAAAGTATTTTGGAGGAACAAATAGTTCCACGTGCTTTAGAATAAGAGTTCTCTTGATCTTAAACAGTGACTAACGGAGCAGATGAAATAAAAGCTTCTTTCCCCAGGTGAGGACACTCCCACACACCATTCCAGTGTGCAGTACTTGATTCGAGGAGCTCTGGTGTCTTAGCGGGAAGGAGTTATGGGGTCAGCCCAAATCCACCTCTGCTCCATGGACATGGGACACTCTCTCCCCATGTGATTTACGTCTCTGAAAACCTCCTGGAGGGTCAACTATGAGTCATTACTGTGTCTACACCACAGCCCATGACACCACACCACACCACCACACCACTCTACAGCACAGCACAGCACACTACATCACATGACATCACACACCACACCACACACACCACATAGCACTACACCACATAACACATCACATGACATCACACACCACACCACATGACATCACACACCACCCACACCACACCCCATGACACCACACCACACCACACATCTCACCACAGCACACCACACCACCACACCACTCTGTAGCACAGCACACTACATCGTATCACATCACATCACACACCACACCACACGACACCACACCACACTCCATGACACCACAGGACACCACACCACACTCCATGACACCACACGACACCACACCACACCACACCACACACCACATGACTTCACACACCACCCACACCACACCACACTCTACTTCCTGTCACTGAGTTGGAACAGACACATAGCTAACCTGCCAGCAGGTTTTCAGAGGCTGCGAATCACACGGGAGGAGACTGCTCATCTTTCTTCCATGGGCCACGATGTGGATTCAAACTCGCAGAAAGGCACTACTCTGAGTTAGCAGTGCAGCTCCCTACCCACCAGGCCACCAGAACTCCCTCACATTTTAATTAGCTCCATGGACAGTAGTGCTAACAGAGAAGAAAACTTATTTTTAATGGATACCATTCTTCATGCTCCAAGCTGAAATTGTCTGTTAGTATAAAAAACATTTGTTTATACAGGCTTGAACTATCTGTACAGGCCTCCTCAGTATTTCTGACTTTAGGACTGTCTCTTCCATGGACTGACTGATCACTTGCCTTTTTTCCCTAACACATTTTCTCATTTGGATTTGCAAAGCACATCATTAGTATTAAATGTCAGAGGTGACTCACAAACAGTACTTGATGTCTAAAGCTGGCAGAGTCTGTGGCTTCAAACCTGGACACGCAACTGGCTCTTAATACAAACAAAATTGTTACGACAGAAGCCGGCCAACAGGCTAGCATGCTTGACAAAATACCAGTGGGTCAATGATAAAGAGGGGAGAGGATGAGGAGAGAAAACGAGGACATTATTTTTTGGTGTGTGGCTTTGAAAACAGGTCAGTGCTAGCAAAGTGATAGGGCAGGTAGGAGACCAGTAGTCGGCCCGACTTCCAGCAGAAAAACAAATTAATGGCGCTTTTACTTTCAACACAGGGATAATGTTAGTGGTTGTTAGAGAGTTACCTTTAAATAAAACTTGTAAATATTCAGGGTAGATATACATTTCCAGTCCTAGCTCCAATGCTGTCAGAGAACAGGCATTTAGAAAGTTTGTCTTAAACTGTTACACACTCAAAATTCTAATCTTGATGTATCCCATAAGTAACCCCCTATTATTTTTTGAAACAGAAGAAAACTGTGGTCTCCTTTTTTCCATGGTTTGACCTCCTGGGGTTTGTTACCCTATGGCCCACAAAGAGTCTTGTTACACAAGCAGCATGATGAGGTCTGGTGCCTTCCTGCTCTGCCCCACACCCTGGACACCAATTACCTTTAGTCTAGAATATACACCTGGATGTGACACCTGCTCACTAGATACCACTGTCCATTTTTACTGGGACTGATTTATGAATTAAGCTATCATGTGCATGCGTAAGACAAAACTAAGTACCCACAATGTTTGGTATTAACTTCAGTGTCCAGCGTTGGCTGGGGGTCCTGGTATGTATCTTGCATGGATAAAGACAGAATACTGCACACGTTAAATAAATGGCCTTAAATTTAGTTTCTTAAAGTAGACACATAAATTTGCCATTTACAAACCTGTAGCAAAAAAAGGAATTAAAGCTAGTTATTATTGATGAGCTGGGGTTGCCCAGCACATCATCAGCCAGGAGTCAAAGTGAACACAAAGTTCCAGGGACAATCAAAACGACAGTGATTTCAGACATTAACGTGAGCACAAGGAGAAAACATAATCCATTAGTACTAAATGTTTTTTGGTAAGCTCATTATTGTTAAATAAAATGACTTCCACATTTTGTCAGATTTTAATAGAAGAGATATAAACAATAGTAAATATAAAGTTTGAAAAAGTAAAGTCACTACCACCTCAAGTAGAAACAAGACTAACTCAACAGAAATTATTTTCTCTTCACAGTAAAATATTAAAAGAACAATTTCCCCCCATTACTGCTAATGTCATTTTTGAAAATTAATGTCTCTTGCTATCTCAAGTTATATTTGGTAATAATCATCAATTTCACATGATATGTTATAGAATTTTATTTAAAATATTAATACATGATAGTCATTATGATTAGTATATAAAGATGACAAGTTCTAATATAATCTTTTAGTTGAGAAGACAAAATATTAAATCGGACTGTTTGTATAGAATTGTGATGTGGTGTGGTGTGGCATGTACTGTTGACTTGGAACCAACCCATAGGTGACTCTGGTGGGTTTTCAGAGGCATTTAATCACATGGCAGGAGATTGCCCATCCTTCTTTCATGGAGCAGCTGGTGGCTTTGAACCATGTGCCTTTAGGACTGCAGTGTGGCTTCTTGCCACTAGACCACCAGAGATCCCTACCAAATGGTGCCGTTGTTGACCATCAAGTTGGAGCCAATCCATAACTAACCCCCTGGAGTTTTCAGAGACAGTTAATTGCACGGTGGAATAGCTGAGGACTCAAACCGTATGCCTTCGGGACTGCAGCTCAGCTTCCTGCCACCAGGCCGCCAGAGCTTCCCACAGAAGATGGAAACCAAACTTGACAGCAATGTTGGGCTGACAACAGCAGGTGGCACTATTGCACAAGATGTAATGGGATAAAAGGCAACTTGCGTCTCAAGAAAGACCTAAAATTCAGCTTCTACAAACTCCTTGTGAATATTAATATTTTACTAATTTCCACAAAGCTAAAATGCATTTTATGTTATAAAAATTTTGAGTAGGTTGGTTCCATAGTTACTGAGTTACTTACGTTACTTTTCCAGGAAACAATATACTAATACCATTACTACAAATAGATGAATAATACAAAAGAATATCTTATTTTGGGGACTAATTTTACTCAAATTGTAGTAAAGAATAAAGACATAAACAGAATTCCTTCTTGTGAGATAATACAGACTCTGAAAAAGAAAGGAAAACAAAAAGCATTCTTTGCTTTTTCTTGAATGAAAACCAAATAGGAATAATAACAAGGAATAATAACAAACTTGAATGTAGAGCTGACTGTTCAATTAAATTTGTAAATGCATAAATATACAGTTCAAGACACTGTCTAGGAATGCTAATATTATTAAGAGGATTTCTCACAAATCCAAATTTTAAAAAAACACAGCCATGACTTGAGGAGCTGGGAGTTGTGAGGCCTGATGGCTCGATCTGGTCCCATGTGGGGAGATCAAGAGGTCTGAACGCAGGGAGAAGAGTGGACACCCAAGCTTGCAGCTGACACCCATTTAAACCTGGCCCCAGATGGCTGGGGATGAGCTGACCAGAACCCAACCACATGGAGATGCTCCAAGTTTCCAAGCTCAACAGAGGAACGTGCAAAAGGAATGTGTTTGTTTCCTCAGAGCACTGTCTTGACAAGGATGCGCGTATCAGAAACTAGCTACCTAAAAGGGGCTAGCAGGGCCGAGGCCCAAAGTAGTAGTAAGCTTACATGCTGTCACAAAAGTACTTTTTGGTGGTATGATTGTAAGGGAGGGAAAACCCCCACCATATAAATTAACAAAATATAATGTAAATTAAAGACAGTATGGAATACGATGTACCTGCATGAAACACAACGTAAATGAATGATAAAATATTAATAAGATCTGCTAAATGAAAAAAATTAAAAACATTAAAAAACAAACAAAACTCCCGAAACCCAAAAACGCAGCTTAAGATTTCCTGTTCAAAACATTTTAATTAATGCTTATTATATAAAAATACACTTGGAATCCATCTTTATCCAATACTTTAAGACTGTTCATAAGACCCACTCATTTGGGCACAAGTTTCTAGAATGGATATCCACAAATAAGACTTAGAATGAGAAAACGCATTCTACAAGCACAACGGCGCTTGTCGGCCTGGCTTCAGGAGTTCTGGCTCTGACAGGACTAAGTTATACCGATGAGGAACCTGAAATGCCTCCAATAACAGCCCCCCTTGGAAGGGGTCCAATAAAAGACTCACCCTTATATTGAATATTATTATTACTCCATGTTAAGTACTAACAGAACTCTCATGTGACTGTACCATGAAGAAGTCTTAATACGTGCAAGTGAATTTGGTAACAGGTTAGGGTTTGTTTACTGAAGAAAGAAACCTACTTGGGATGCCTCTGTTAGCTCCTGCCACCTGAAGTCTCTCACCTTTTCAGAATCCCTCCCCCAGGTAGGGCCATGCCCAATGCCCAGCTTTTGGGGACACCTTCCTTAGCCACTTGAGAGGAGGGGGCCTCTTCCATAATTCTTTTGGCTCTTAGCATGTGTTGCCTTGCACTGATATTAATCGTTTCATGAGTGAGAGCTTCTTCTCTCTGGATGGAGGGCACACACCCCTCTGTGTCACCCCCAGGACTTCCTGCAATGTGCTCTGCTAGTTAGCCAAGCAGTCTGTGGACCTCTGTTGAGCAACTGAGTCCTAAAGGACATGCAAGTAACATTAAACAGTCATTAAGAGGTGATATCAAATTCTGTGACCTTTTTAAAGAACTTTAAAATGTCCATTTTGTTACTGTGGTTATTTTTTACAAACCTGAGTTTGGACCGTCAGAGTTAAACTTGTCAGCGGTTATAGTGACTAAGTCTGCGATTGACTAGTTTGGCTCTGAGGCAAGCAGTCTGCTGTGATAGTTAGCTTTCTCCTCTGTGGCACAGGCATAGCAATACTCTAAACATAACATCTCGGATGAGGGACTTCCTCTCTTTTTTCCTTCCTCAGTCTTGGGATTTAGTAACAGACAAGACAACATCTTTCTTTATGGAGAAGAAAAAAAACACCCGAGCAAGCAAAGTATATCTAATCAAAGGCACATGGGGCTACAGGTTTGGAAAGCAGGAACTGGGGCTATTTCAGCTGAGGTAACCCAGCAAGAAGTCCCTGAGAGGTATTTCAGCAGACAGAGGGATGCCGGAAGGGGCAGGTCATGAACTCAGAAATAGTACATGGAAAGTGCTCTGTGCAGAGCTAAAGAGGCAAAAGGAGCATGCAGTGAACTGCAGTCCTTATCAATAGTACAACGTGCTCATTTTCTGCCATTCTGATGCAGGAATTGACTAAAACAGTGGTTATGTAAAACTCTAAATCACAGCTGCCATGTGTCACCTGGTTTGCACTGTGGGAATGACTGAAGAGGGAGCGATGGTGAGGGGCAGGTTTGTGTACCCGCTGAGGAGGCACCCAGAGCCCCGCTGACTTTCTCCACTCACTAAGCAGACTCCAGCACCCACCCTGACTCACTGGCGGCCGTGGCTGAGGCTGCAGGGTGCGTGACTGCGTGGCTCTCAGGATCTGACAGCCTCCAGCCACCCTGACTCACTGGAGGCTGTACTTTAGTCTACGTGGCCACCAGGATGCCCATGACTCACAGGAAGCTGTGGCTGAGGCTTCAGGGTGCGTGGCCACGTGGTTCTCAGGATCCTACGACTTAAAGGATGGGAGGTTCCATCATGGATGTTTCCTAACAAATGGTCCCAAATGCTAGTTATATGGTAGAATCTTCTGTAACAAGCTTATTTTAGTCTAGTCAGATGTCTGAGAGGCCAGAGAAACATTCATTTTGGTCACTAATAGTTGGAATGTCTTTCTGGTGGGGAAGGCCATGGAGACTTGTTTACTTAATGGCCGGATAGTAGCAGCTGTGACAAAAGTGACATGAAGCACTTTATATAGAACAGCTCATTTGACTACCATCATAGAGAGAAAACACTATTATTATTCTCACGTTAGAGATGATAAACCGACACCAGAAGAAGGACCTAAAGCCTGGGTTTGAACCCAGCATTATTTTCCAATCAAGCCAATTCTTCCTCACTCACACACACCCAGCAACATTCTCCCTTCTATGCATGTCTAGAAAAAAAAAGTGCTCTTGATATCTCTGCTTCTTAATGTCTATTAACTCCACAAAAGTAATCTAGCTTTATTTGTAGAGAAGATGATACATAAAACATAAATCTATCATATTTATATATGTTCTTCCCCCTTCTGGGAGTAGCTTGGGCAAAATTTTATGCATCTTGTACATGAGAAAAAGGTTTTTAAAGGAGTATATATGTTATATTCCGACTGAACAAAAACAGCACAACTGCTAGAAAACTTAGCATTTTCTCACTTAGGCCTACAAACAACCTGAATCATGAATTATCACTCTAAGGCTGTTCCTCATTTATTGTACAACAACTGCTGTTTGCAAAAACGTAGCACCTTTTGTAAATCTGTCTAAACCAATACAAAGCCCACTGGAACATTGATCTCCACCAAAGACCTGCACTTTTCTCTCCTGATTTCCACAGACATTGTTTTCATGGCTTCCCTTTCCCTGGGTTCTTTGCAGTGGCACTGCTGGTGTTGATTTTTCCCTATTTGAGGTTTCTGACTCTTTCTCTCTGTCAGGTGTGGATATTCAGAGTAAAAGGTTCAGAATCTTGAGAACACACTGAAATTCATGAAAAGTCAGGCTGAAATGTGCTGACAAATTACAAAAATATGGATGCTGTGGTTTATTTAACATAATCTCAGAATAGGCTTAGTTTTACTTGAACTGTGGTCGATATTTTTATTTGTGGACTATTTAACCAGCTTCCAAATAGACAACAACATAGATAACTGCCTTATGCTAATCTCAAATACAATCAACACAGGTAGTCAAATTCACTTTACTAGAGTAGTAAACAATCATTTCACCAAGCTACAGCCAGTGGACGTTTTCTTATTTTAATAGGGCAGAAGAAAGGAAAACAGTTCGCGGTCCATCAGCTTCACAGGGTGGATTAGAGCCTCTGCAGTTACTGCTTGTTGTCCATTTGAATTCTTGAATTCTTACTGACTCTAATTAAAATTCTGTAGATGGGCGAGTCGTATGTTTCTAAGGAACTTGCAGTGAATGCTGCCTGCCAGCCATCGCGGAACCCCCAGAACCACACACAGCTTGCCTGTCAGGAGAGGGTATGCAGACATCGCGGGCACACCGCATTTGTCACTGTGGCTAATATCAGAGATACGCAGCTCTTTTTTCTTCACACACAAAAGCAAGATATGTAATTCAATGCTCAATTTACCCTTGTCTCGCAGGAGACTTTTCCCCGCTAATTGATAGAAATTAAGCCATTAATCAAGCCACTAGCCATCATTCAAACCAGGGAAGATGAATACAAACTTTCATCATAACCACCTTCCCCATTTTAGTGTTCATTAGCATTAATTTTTAATGTAATTATGCTATTCTTTTACGCTGAGCTCATAAATTACTGCTCTTTTGTTGCTGGCTGGCCTTGTAAAATCCAAACTAATGCTTTGTGCTCTGATCTTAAAGGCAATTACTAGGTTCTTCTATCTTTTATATCTTTGCATCCCCAATAACCTTTATATATAATGAACGCAGATGACTGCCTATGCTTGTTTTTTCTTTATGTCTCTATATAAATCTGTAAACATATAAATGCAGCCACATTGTAGCTGCCATACACACACACACACACACACACACACACACACACACACACACATACAACATAGCACCACATACATTGCAAAATATAGATGCTTATGTAAATAAGATCTTATTGTGGTTTAGGCTTACATATTAGATAGTTATGGCTTCTCATGATCAAAATTTAACATGTTATTGCATTAAAGGTAGGCTTCCAGAAGGAATTAGGGAGGAATGGGGAATGGTAATAATGGTGAGCTATTTGCAGGGGTAGGACAATTATTGAAAAGAGAATAACTATAAAATTCAAAATCACTGCATCTTTGACTATTGTCATGTTTAAATCCATTATTATTATTATTTTAAAGTTGTGCTGGCATTTGAAAAATCAGTGAGATGGAAGTAAAGAGTGTTGAAAGATCAAAAGAGCCACTTCTCCAGAAGAATGTTTATAAACCTACACAATAATTCCACAGTTGTTTATTTCACCTAGTAGACCCACCAGTTTCCTACAGATTGACAAATGAAAAGACAGAGTTTTTCTCCCCCCAAAGAGAAAATCCTTTACCTCTTAATCCTTTATCCCTGAGAAGGTACCTCAAAAAAGCACTGACTGTGCACCTTCCTAAGTACACAATATTTTAAGAAAAAAAGTCATTTCTTTCATCATCTGACCCATGACTCTGCTTTTGCCTGGGTCTCCATAAAAAAAAGACTGAAAACCAATTACAAAGTGAGCAAAAGACATGGAAAAAATTTTCACAGATAAAGATATTTGAATGGCAAACAGACCTATGAAGAAATGCTCCAAATCACTGGCAATAAGAGAGATGCAAAACAAAACCACAATGAGGTACCGTCTTACTCCAGTAACAGTAGCAAAGTTTAACAGAGCAGCAAATAATAAATGTTGGAGAGGATGTGGTGAGATAAAACTCTTACACATTGTTGGTGGGATTGTACAATGATACAACCACTCTGGAAGGCAGTATGACGCTTCCTCAAAAAGCTGAGCGTAGACATTCCATATGACCCAGCTACCCCTGGTCTGTTCGAACACCAATGTTCAGAACAGCATTATCCACAATCGCAAGAACATGGAAGCAGCCTAAACGTACAACCACAAATGAATGGATTGAGAAATTATGGTACATTCACACAATGGAATACTATGCGGCATGCAGAAGCAATGATTTTGTAAATTATTACCTACTTGGGAGGGACTGGAGAGCATTTTGCTGAGTGAACTAACTCAGTCCCACAAGGATAAATATTGTATAAAACCATTATTGTAGAATTAGTATAATGATCCAAGAGGGGTGGGAGAGGCTGGAAGCAGAGGGATGAGGATGTGCAGGGGAGGGAGGGAATCAATCATGGGTTTGTACAATTTATTGGGTGGGGGGATGAGGGAAATGGAAAGAATTTTTTCTTGAAAACAATGTATTCAAATTTTTTAAACAGACTGGTATACATTTTTTTTTTAAAGAAGAGGGTAGGTATGTGTGAGAAGAGTAGAGAAATAGAATTTACTGGGGAAAACCCCAAAGCTACCGGCCTTAGTGGCAGCTCTCATACTGTGTGGACTGAACAGCTGCAAATCTCCAGCACCATGGGACTGCGGAAGTGGTGAAGAACATATTCTAGAGTCTTCTAACAGGAAAAAAAAATTGTCTGGGAGTGTAAAATGATCTAGTCACTGTGGAAAAAAAAATAACAAGAAAAATAAAAATAGTGCATGACCCAGTAATTTCATACCTAGTTAGGTATATGCTCAACAGAAAGGTGCGACTCAAACAGACAAGCGTGTAAATGTTTACTGTGGCCTGATTCACAGTAGCTTAAAGCTGAGATAACCGCATGGCAATCAGGAGACGAATGGATACATGAAACACAGTTTGTATATATAAAGAGATACAGCAAAGATGAACTTTGAAAACATTAACACTGAATGAAAGAAGTCAGACAGGAAAAGACAAATGCCTCATGCTTCCACTAACATGAAATCTAGAACAGGCAAACCCGCTGCGACAAAAGAGGCTTAGTGGTTAGGGGAACAGGAAAGGCAAAAGGCAGAGAAACCCCCAATCGTTAACTTCTTAAGATATAAAGATGGTGGTGATCTGTTTTAATTTCATCTTTTGTTCCCTCCTATGGTTAGCTCTGTACTTGTTTTCCTTTTTAATAGACAGCCATACATGGCTTAGAAGCATTGTGGTTTCAATCACGAAGGGCTTGATGCGTGGGACTCATCAGACCAGTACAGGCAGACACCATAAATTCAATGCTTTGGTTGCCTCTGTTATGTCAAAAGCAGATAGGCAGCTACCATATTGAGACCTAAGCTTTGAAGTGCTCACTATCAAGTAGAGAGCTTTC
The DNA here is from genome assembly GCF_000299155.1 of Elephantulus edwardii. Taxonomy (NCBI): domain Eukaryota; kingdom Metazoa; phylum Chordata; class Mammalia; order Macroscelidea; family Macroscelididae; genus Elephantulus; species Elephantulus edwardii. The sequence continues at coordinate 2,635,111 of NW_006399810.1, forward strand.
TGGTGCCATAGCATGAAGCTGCACTGCTAACTCAAAGAGTGCGTGTTTGGAGGTTCAAAACCACCAGTGATTTATTCAGGGGAAAGTGAGGCAGTCTCTTGCTGCTGCGATTTACAGCCTAGAAAACTTAAGAAAGGGTCAATTATGAACCAGAAATAACCAGAAGGCAGTGAGTTTGTGTGAAAGTTAAAGGAAACAGTCAACCTTCACATATTTCCCTGACACACTGATAAAAATGTGGGTTTCAGAAATAAGAAATGAACTCCAACAACACGCGTCTAATGTCTGTAAGTGAGGTGCTCGAACAGACCAGGCCCTGGAGATTTGATTGGAAATGACACAGTTATGCCCTCAAAGAATCTCTGGGTCTAAGAAAACAGAAATTTATTGATAAGTAGCTTTAATAAGTAGTTATAATAGCTACAGAGTTGGTTTTTTAATGTTTTTGAAGTGCCTTTGTATCGCTTGTCTAATTTTATCTTGAAATACCTACAATATTTGCTTAATAAAAATACAGCACCATTTTCAAGAAAGATAAAAGTTTAGGGCTTACTGTGAGAGCTAACAGGATATGAAACTAAGTCATGTACTTCAACTTCTACTCACTCTGCTTGGCTCCATTGGCCTTGGTCACTGGTAGACTTAATGATGAATACTGTCATTGTATAACTATATAGACCTCTCGGCACATTTACATATAATTTTGATCTTTTTACAGAGATGGTAGCAGGAGGCTGATGTAGATGGGAGAGGATATGGATTTCTCTTTTCTCAAAGCAAGGATGTTTTAACTAAAATACTCACCAAATAGAGCATATAGACAGACTTTAGAATTGAACAAAATAAATACAACTTCAAATTTCATGAGGTTATGAGGTGTAATTTATGTATAATAACTGCACTTGTTTATAATAACCTGGCAAGCTTTGAAAAATAGACCTCCTTGTGTAACTAAGATCCAAGTGTTCTGGTGGCAGGGTCAAGATACTGAACATTCTCATCCCACCAAAAACGGCCTTGCTCCCTTCAGAAGTCAAACTCTGTCTCTGTCTTGACCTCAAACAAGCACAGATGTGTTTGCTATAAATAGAGATTAATCTGCATTTCTTAGACCGGTATACACTTCATGTCAGCTGTCTTTCACGCTGCATGTTTTCTGAGATTTATCCATGTTGTTAGGTATAATATGTGTAGTTTGTTTATTTTATTGCTAGCAGAATTCTGGTATATGAATACCCACAATTTGTTTATCCATTCACCTCCTAAAAGGCACTTACATTGCTTCCAGGCTTAGATGTGACACATATTTGTATTATTCCTGGCCAAATACCTAAAATAAGACAAAGCTGGATTGCATAGCAGATATACGCTTAAATTTCTAAGAAACTGCTCAACAGCTCTCCAGTGTGGTCACATGACTCTGGTGGCCTAGTGGGGAAGGACTTGTGTCGTCAATTCAAGGGCACAGCTGCTCTATGGGAGAAAGAAGGCCAGTCTCCTTCCATGTGTTTTACAGTCTCTAAAGACTCACTGGTTGGTCAGTGATGAGTTGGCCCCACCTCGATGTAACAACCAGCAGTGTAGAGAAGAGTACCCGGGCTGCCCCGGATTCTCACCAAGACTTGACAGCGTATTTTCATTAAATTTAAGCAATGTGTTATTAAATCAATTTTTAATTTTTATGAAATTAAAATTTTTAATTTCATTTTAAGCATTGTGTGATTAAATTTAAGCAGTGTGTTGTGGTATCTCACTGTTGTTTTAATCTTCATGTAAGGAATTGTGCTGCTATTGCAAAGGTGTATGGTTTGAACTCACCAGCTGCTCCAAGGAAGAAAGATGGGTAATATATTTCCTTGTGATTAACTGCCTCTGAAAACTCACTTGAGGGTCAGCTGTGGGTTAGTTCCAACTTGACAGTACACAATAATGTTTAAGGAGGATGCTCTGGTGGCCTAATGGTAAGACTCTGCGCTGCCAACCCTAAGGCATGTGGTTTGACTCCACCAGCTGTTCTTTGGGAAAAAAATGGGCAAACCTCTCCCATGTGATTTACAACCTCTAAAAACCCTCTGGAGGTCAGCTGTGAGTCAGTTCCAACTTGATGGCACCCAGTTTTAGAAATGACTAAAGATATGAAAGTTTTCCAGAGGAATGTCTATTTGTGCTTCATTGACTATGCAAAGGCATTTGACTGTGTGGATCACAACAAACTGTGGCTGACTTTGAAAAGAATGGGAATTCCAGAACACTTGATTGTACTTATGTGAAACCTATATTTGGAATAGGAGGCAGTCATCAGAACAGGGCAAGGAAACTGCATGGTTCAGAATTGGGAAGGATGTGCATCAAGGATGTGTCCTATCTCCATATCTTTTCAATCTATATGCAGAACAGATTATGTGGGCTCTACGAGGAGAAGTGTGGCATCAAGTTTAGAGGTAGACCCATCAACAATCTGCGTTATACAGATGACACAACCCTGCTTGCTGAAACTGAGGAGGACCTGAAGCGTTTGCCGCAGAAGGTCAAGGACTGCAGCCTTCAATATGGATTGAAGCTCAACATCAAGAAAACAGATTTTCACCACTGGGCCAATTGGCAGCATCATGACAGATGGTGAAGAGATTGAGATTGTTGACAGTTTCAGTTTGCTTGGCTCTACAATCAATACTCTTGGTACCAACAGCCAGGAAATTAAAAGACAAATTGCACTGGGAAAGTCTGCTGTCAGAGACCTCTTCAAGGTACTGAGGAGCAGTGATGTCAGTCTGGAGATGAAGGTGCACCTGATACAGGCCAGGTCTTTGCCATTACTTGCTATGCGTTAGAGAGCTGTACAACGATTAGGGATGATAGAAGGAGAGTGGATGCCTTTGAACTTTGGTGCTGGAGAAGAGTACTGAACAAACAATTTCGTCCTGTAGAGGATGAAGCCAGGCTTCTCTTTGGAGACAAGGATTCTGAATCTTTGTTTGACATACTTTGGGCATATTGCAGGGAGAGACCAGTCCTTGGAGAGGCACGTCAAGCTTGGGAGGTGGAAGGACAGTGCAGAAGAGGAAGACTCTCGATGAGATGGATTAATTCCATCAATGGGGTAATAGGGATAGGCGTGTTGGAGACCATAAGATTGGCAAGGAATAGAGTAGCGTTTAGGGCTGTTGTACATAGTGTCACTATGATTCGCAGGCAACTCGATGGCAGATAACAACAAAACAACAAACTTATTGACTGTTAGCATATCTTCTTTTCTGTGGCATATTAAAATTTTTCAATTGGTATTCTTCTTAATATAGAGTTACAAGTGTTCTTTAGTTACTCTTAATATATGTCCTTTGCCTGATATAATACAGATTGTCAGCATTTCCTCTTACTGTGTGACCTAACTTCTTTTTCTTCTCTAATGATACTGTTTGAAGGATGATAGATTATCTTTTAAAAGCCCAGTTTAGGGGAGCTCAGGTGGCCTTGTGGCAAGAAACTGCACTGCAATTCCAGAGGTATATGGTTCAAATCCAACCGATGCTCTGCCGGAGAAGGAGGGGGAATCTCCCACTGTACCAGTCAGATCTGATGTGATGGTACACATAAAAAAATAACAAAATAAAAAAAAACGTGCTTAAAAAAAGCCCAATTTATCAATTTTTCAAAACGGTTCATGCTTTTTGTGTCCTACTCAAGAAAGCATCCCAGGAAGCTCTGGAGGTTGAGAGGCGAGGCCCTGCCTGGCCACAGCCAAGGTAAGGGATCTGGATCTCCCAGCTTCTTTGTGGGAGAAAAAGGAGCGATCTCTGTGTAATTGACTGCATCTGGAAACCCGCTGGAGGGCCAGCTATTGGTTGGTTCTAATCCTCCTACTGAACAACAGCAGCAGTAATGATGTTCTTCGAAGAGCAAAAGTTTAATTTTAAAAAGTTCAATTTATGGTTTTTTTAAAATTTCTTTATTTTTCATTTCAATGACCATCTATAGAGATTTTGGAATTCCATTCATTCATTGTTGCACCCCTCTCCCCGCCCCCCCCCCCCGTTTGCTCCTCTCCTTCAAATGCAAAAGAAAAACTCCCTCATTGGTACACAATCCCCCACACACATCCCCCAACCCCGAAATATAATCCACTCTGCAACCCTCATTCCATACTCTTACGATAAACATAATGCCCTAAAATAGAAAATATTCTCTCCCCCAAAGACTTCAATGCCGTAAACATATTTATTTCATCCAGTTTTTCTCAGCCTTACCCCCATCCCGATGTCAGTCTCATTCTACAACAGTGGCACCATATGGCATTTGTCTCTCTGTGACTGAGATACATCACTCAGCATAATGTCCTCCAGGGTCACCCATTTTGAATAATATTGCATGAGTTCCTTGTTTTTCAATGGTTCCTACTTTTTGTGTCTTATATAAGAAATCACTGCCAGCTTCAAGGTGAGAAACTTTAGTTATCTTAGCCATTTATTGAGGCGTCTATTTCCAGGCTCCTGGGTGGCACGGTGGGAGTGCTGCCTGCTGTCCACTGGGAGCTGCGCTGCGAAGCTCAAGGCCACTTCTGTGTGCTGGTGTGTACACACCACCACCAACTGGAGAGAAAGACGGACAATTCCGTCCTGTGACTCTCAGCCTCAGGAATTCGAGCAAGGCTCAGCCACGATCATCACAAAAGTGGACAGCACCAAAGGAGGACAGTGGTTAAAGCATTTAGCTGTTACCTAAAGGCTGGCAACTCAAAACCACGAGAACTTTCCTGGGAGAATAATGAGGCACTTTCTGAATATCTTTTACAGCCTCAGAAAGCCTGTGGGCAGGTAGTTCTACTTGGTTCTGCAGGGCTGCTGCAGGTGGCAACTGATGGTCAGTAGTTCTTTATCCGACAGGGCGGCTGCACGTAGGAACCAACTGTAGGGAGATCCACTTTGTCTTGCAGGGTTGCTACATGTAGGAACTGACAGTAGGTCGTTCTTGACCCTACAGGGCTGCTGCACGGTGGATCTGGGCTTTTTGTATGAGTGGAACAAGAGGTCTGTTGACCACCTATCCCCTAAGAGTTGCTGATGTCTTCAAAGTGTTGGTGCTGAGGCACCTTTTGGTTGCCAGCATCATACCCCACAGACTGCACCACGGAGTTCTTGCCAATTTCATAAGGGAATTTATTCAATAGATTCTTTTGGGAGGAGGACAATGATGACTGATCAAGCTGTAATACTCTTAATTATAAACAGGTACAACTCTAGCAAATCTTCCTTTTTTCTCCAATTTCAGAACTACAAAATGAGCTACATTTATATTGCTTTATAAAAGAGTTGTCAAATAAGAAAATAATGACCTAATTGAATAAAAGAAATTTTGACTGTAAGAATTTTTTTGGAGAATGAAATGAATGCTATATAAAAATATATGTCAGTTGGTATTGCATCAATTCCTAGGGCTTCTTTACACAAAGTGTAGGGGATGTGAAGCACTTGCTGTAGAAGATAAAAGACTACACATCAAGAAAACAAAAATCCACACAGCTGGAGGAAAGACTGAAGTTGTCAACAACTTCATTTTACTTGGATCCACAATCAACACTCAAGGTGACAGCAGTCAGGAAATCAAAAGCTGGGTTGCATTGGCAAAATCTGCTGTCTAGGACTTCTCTAAAGTGCTCAGAGCAAGGATGTCAGTTTAAAGACTAGTGAGTCTGACAGAAAGTGTGGGTTTTTCAATTGCTTCCCATGTATCTGAAAGTTGGACAGAGAAGAAGGATGACAGAAGAACTGATGCTTTTGAACTTTGATGTTAGAGGAGTTACGGAACATCCCATTAACTGGCAAACCCCCAAGTCTGTCTTAGAGGAAGTTTAAGTGAGGTGCTCCCTAGAACCAAGCATGATAAAACTATTACACCTACTCTGGGAACATTGTCAGGAGGGGCAAATCCTTGAAAAAGATTTCATGCTGGGAAGAGGATCAAAGAAAGAGAAGACGCTCAACAAGACGGACGGACACAGTGACTGTAACAGTGGGCTGAAGGAAACCAGAGATGCTGAGTACGGCCCAGGACACAGCAGGCTGCACCTCTGATGTGCAGGGTCACTATGAGCGGAGTTGACTCAACAGCACCTAATGACAACAATGACAGAAAATACACTCAGTTGTCACTAATGATAGAAAAACCAAGAGCGAATAAAGGACATCTGACTCAGGTCAACTTTCCTGAGATTTTAATTGAACAAAAGGTGAGTGTGTGCATATGTTTAAGAGTCCGACCTATTTTGCCCAATTTTACCTGGTAGATTAGAATTGGACCATGGGGACTCCAAATTAAATGCAACAATACTCCTCATTCTTCAGACTATCATTTACAAAGTGACATACAGATACAGCCTAAACTGTACTCTAAACTCTGTAATTATAATCCCTTTATTTGATCAATGAAAATGACAATATTTTTCCTTCATTACAGCCTTTCCCTTCAAAGAAATGCAAATATGAGTCTTGCCTTTTAGTCAAGAAATGCTCTACATTCCACATTATGTGTACTGCAGATGTAGCTTTGGCTACGTGCGTGTGTCTGTATGTCAAAACACAATCGATCAAGCTAAATCAGGGAATATATACAAGTCCTCAGATACTTGTTTGCTAACTGTGGGCAGATGGGAAAAAATCTCCTCACAACGCAACAGCAATTTTATGATACGAAGTCAGAGGTATGACTATACGCACAGTTGTACAATTTTTATTTTCAGTTACAATATCTTGATGGGGCAGAATTATTTCATTTAAAAAATTCTACATTAAGGGAAAAAATAGCAATTTTTTAAAGTTAAAAAGTTCATATTAACAAAGCTATATCTTTTATGAAAATGGAGAAAATATTCCATATTTTAACCTGTTTTTCACACATTATGATGTCAATAATGGAAATACTTCTTGGACTCCATTAATGGCTCAAATGCAGCCTCTATTGGATCTCGAAAGTGTTAAAAATTAGTTACTTTGAAGACTATAGGGGGTACTTGACCCACCACGGTATTGTCAATTGTCTCATACGTGTGCAAAAGCTAGATAGAGAGTGAATCAGGAGGACTGAAGAAGAATCAATGCCCTATGATGTTGATATGGAATATTAAATATACCCCAGACTGGCAGGAGAATGCAAAAATGTGTCTTGGACGAAGTCCAGTCAGAATACACTTAGAAAGGAGGACTGAGAGACACGGTCTCGCCTACTTTGAAGGACACCTAGATCAGGGAAGTGGATGGCCTGGCGGTGCCACAACAATGTATCCACAAACAGAAACAACTGTGGGTGTGGGGCAGGGCCGGGTCACAGGGTCACACAACTCACCAGCGCCCCAAAGCAACAGCAATAGCAACACACAGATTCTAGGGAGAGTCATTCAGAAAAGATGAGGAGCTGAGTAAACAAAGAAACTCACTCATGAAAAACAAAACGTGTATTTGCGCTCCTCAGTGAATGTGAGGAAAACAGCTGCAGGATTGACGCAGAGGGGTTGCTCTGCCAACCCACAGGGACGCAGCGCGAACCGGGGGCTGCTGCGCTGGAGACAGACCATCACCACCGTCCACAAAACCTGCTGGCCGCTCGGGGCGCGCTGAGCCAACCGGATGATCCTCAGCGCCATTTACTGATCCAACTGGATGATCCTCGCCGGCATTTACCTATGTGACTTGTCCTGGCTCGACCGCAGCACGCGCCCCGGCGCCGCCGGGTGCTCGAAGCCCATGGCTGCGGTCACTGTGGGCCCATCTCGCTGAAGCCTCCCTCTCTCCTGCTGAGCCTCCCCTCTGTGCACCATGGTGTCTCTTCCCAAGGACTAGTCCCTCCTGGAAACACGCCCAGCGTGTGGGAGATGAAGCTTCTCCATCCTTGCCGCCCACAGACTCTTTGGTGTAGTCTGTGGAATATTCAATACTCTTCACCAACAGCCCTGTCAAAGGCACCAGAGATCCTAAATCTTCACTTAGGGACCCCTGGTGACCCAGTGGTAAGGGGCTGCGCCGCCAACCCGAAAGAAAGCACGCTGGTCAAATCCACCCGCTGGTCAAATCCACCCGCTGGTCCGTGGGAGGAAGTTGGGCAATCGCCTTCCACGCGATTTCTTGCTCCTGAAACCCCGCTGGTGGCTTCCAGCTCAACGGTAGGCAACAATAATGAACATTATTAACTGCTAATTTGTCTCTGCGAATATTGTTTCATGGTAAACATAAAGTTTCAAATTAAGAAGCTGCAAAATAATAGTTAAGTCCAAGTTTCTTTTTAGGTAAAGTAAGTTATGATGAAAATTAGCATTTTAAGTATCTAAATTCACAAGTGCATTGTCTTCCTGTTAAATTTCTACCCTTTTTTGTGTGAGTCAAGGTTATTATTACAGTCATCTAGCGGGTTACCAAGGCTGGAAGCTGCAGCGGGACAGACTACACACTTTTCTCCTGCAAAGGAGCCGGAGATTTCAGCCGCTGGAGACGCCCTGTAGCTCCCTGACCACGAGGCCACCAGAGCCACCTAAGTTAGGGAACAGGACCTCGGAGGCCTTGGAACTGCGCTGTTAATGCAGAGTACCGAACCTACCATGGACTGTCAAAACCCCACCAAGTCTGTCTTGGTGCCTGTGAGCAGCAAGGATGGAGAAGCTTCATCTCCCACATGCTGGGCGTGTTTTCAGGAGGGACTAGTCCTTGGGAAGAGACTCCATGCTGGGCAGAGGGGAGGCTCAGCAGGCGAGAGGGAGGCCTCAGCTAGTGGCTGACAGTGACCACAGCCGTGGGCTTCGAGCACGGGGTACACTGTGAGGATGATGCGGGACAGGGCACACTGTCCATGGTGAGTTATTCACGGAGCTGACGTGAGTCATACTCGACACAAAGGAGCCTAACTATGACAAAGTATCTCGGGAATGAGGTGACACTCTAGTAGAACAGGATCCAATAGGATCAATGTTGGCAGTAATAAAAAACCCAGGGGTGAGGCATTGATTCAAGCTCAGGACTATGTGTGTGGATACTACACCTGGGGGGTAAGGCAGCACAAGGAGTTCTAAAGACACGAACGAGTGGAAGCAACATGCTTGACAGTCTAGAAAGTACAGCTTTTGGATCATTTAAGGTATTTGCAGGTATTCAATATGCACTTGCTGAGTTGAGAAAAAGACCTTTATAATCATTCTGAGCTTACAATGCAGATCTGCTGAGAACATCACTTGACAGGCTGGAAGGACATTGGCTTGAGGGCACAGTTTCAACCCAAAGAATATAATTTCTGAGCAATCTTATTCTTCATCCATTTTAATTCTTCTGGACTAACATTAACCACCTCTTGGTGACTGGCGTTCTAAAGATCTGTGATCTATGGGATGGGGGGAGGCAGGGTTGGGGGGGCTCTTTTGAAGTATCGAAAACTTGGAGCAGAAAGAGTATAGAGTCAAAACAGAGAACAGCACCATCCTCTTAAGTTGTACCTGTCACCTGAAATACCTGTGAGTGGGACATCTGTGAATACTGGTCCTGTTGGACTAGCTGACATTTCAGTCCTGAGACGGCAGGAAATGTTAGAATAACATTCCTGCCTGAGGACACTAAGAATGATCAAAAATACCACGTTTATATGCAACCCCCCCCCATACACATGTCTGACACACACACACCCATACACATGTCTGACACACTTTCAGGCTTACTCCCTTCATAATCGCAAAATGAGATCACGTAACAATGTCAGCACTAAAAACAAACCTTTGAAAATGAAACCACTGCAAATCCACAATTAATTCTAACCATTTCAAGAACCGCTTTTCTGGCTGACTCAGAGCTTGATCCTGGCAGTCAGGAGGACAGAGGAGGTCAATAATCCAGGAGCAACAAGACAGTTATTGGTCAGACAGGGAAACAAGATCCTGAAAGCAATTACTGTCCAACACGTCAGAAAGCCATTTAGCCAAAAGAGGAAGGAAAAACATTTCCAAGGTAAGTTTCAGTATCTTTCTGCTACCCCCCCCCTTTAAACACTCATTCATAAACACATTCGTAAACACATTCATAAAGCCAGTTTCCACCTCAAATAATAATTATTGTTTGAAAAGAGTCTTGGTCGAAAAGACAAGAAGGAAGATTCTCATACACAAGGCAAATTTACCTGCTCTTTGATGTGCTAACTGCTAAGAACAACACAGTCACTTCTTTGTGGTCAGGCAGGGACACTGCAGAGCCCTAAACTCGGGCAGAATCTGATCGTGTCCAGAGGGGAATCAGAGAGAAACATCTCACGCAGTGTGTGTCCTCCAAGGCTCCCACAGGCATCAGTAGAGTTTTATTGAACGTGGACCTACATGCGTCACCACGGAAGGCAGCGTCACATCTTCACTGGGGAAGGCAATGCCCTCCCTAAGGAGTCACTTTTCTGTTTTATAGCTTTCTGGAGACGTGGTAGGCATGTGCTTAACTCCCTCAAGAGTATGTAGAACTACTTTAAACTGACCTTTTCATTTTGGCCTTAAGAGTTACTAAATGATGTCCCCTTACCAGAGGTGGCTTATATTTCTTTTTTAAAATTATGATTTTAACCAAAGTTTCCATAAAAGTTGGATTTTCAATTCCTTCACTGTTGCACAATTTCCTCACTCTTCCTCCCCTCCCCTCCCATTTTTCTTCTTAATTTAACAGAAGTGACCACTTCCCGTTCTTGAAACCCCTTCTTATTTTGGTTTTCATGATGCCCCACCCTGCTGGTTTTCTCTCTCACACCTGCAATCACTCCTCTACACCCAGGGAGAACCGTCTCACTCCTGCAAACTTTTCTCCACATGGTCTTTCTCTGCAAGTACTCTCTAGCCATAAACGGCATCTGCACACCTAGAGAAAGGAGCAGAAGTAGTGCAGTGGTTACTCAATTGCAACCACAAGGTTGATGGTTTGAATCTAACCAGCTACAAAGGGCAGAACACGTGATACTCAGCTTCTATAAAGACCACAGCCTCAGAAAGTCTATGGGGATCTTCTTCTTCTCTATCCGAGAAGGTCATCAACTAGGCCTTAAAAGTCAAGGAATTTTTCTTTTACTTTTCAAAGAGAAGAGCGAACTGGGGGTGGGGTGGGGAGAGAAAAGTGCAACAATGAATGAATCCAAAATCTCTGTAAATGTTCATTGAAATGAATTTTAAAAAAAGTATGAACTCAACAGCAAAGGGATTTTGTTGTTTATATAATGATGGCCCTCAAACCTTTAGCTCCAACTTTGACGTTCTACCCATACACCAATATACCAGTTAGACTTACATTTTAAACGTAAATTAATCCAAAAAACAAACTAGGTCATCTGCTAAACTCTGGTTACAATACCAAACTAACATGATTTCACAGTTAATCCGGACAGTGCTTCGGGTCATGGTCCCCATCAGGGAGGATCTCGGGCTCCAGGACGAGTATGATCCCATTCTGTTGGCAAATGCTGGCATAAAAGGCCAGCACGCTGGCGTCTTCCATGACGGCAAGGGCTGAAGGGGTGTGTTTTCCAATCTTCAGCACACAACGCCACTTGGCAAAGTCAGCTCCATCCTTCTTGTACTGGGTACAACACTCAGACAGCCCATCCAGCCCCTGGGGTGGTCTCGTCATTAGTTCCTGCCAGGGGGACTAAATCCTTGTCTGCCTTGTGCCTATACCACACCTGTTAGATTTGATGACTTGGAGGAAGAAATGCCCACATCCGCCTAATGGACGTGGATGACGCCCTCGATGCAGGGGGTCATGGTTGCTGGTGGTCAGCAGGGGCTGCGGGTATAAGCATTGGTTCTCACCGATGTTCTTGGTTCTAATGCTCTGCGGGTGCCTGACTACGCTTCCAGGTGATTCACTTGCAACAAGGTTGCCGTTGCCCGGAGCAATGGTGCGCTGGGTGCTGATAGACAGCTCTTTCTCCTCCAGGGTCAGTGCTGGGTTTGGGTAGGCCTGGTGTTCTCAGTCATGTTTCCTGCACGGAGGCTGCAGGGACCAGCTGGGCCTGGTCAGCAGCAGGAGTGCCCAGAAATGTCATTTTAAAACCAGAAATGATTTTACCAATATAAACAGAAAAGCATCTAGAAATAAACTCAACAAATGATGTACTGATCCTTTACCAAGAAAACGATAAACTTAATAAATACTAGAGACTTAAGTGAATATGAAAACTATAGCATGTTCAAAGACAGTGAAACTCAGTATCATACAAACATTTCCTTATCTTATCAACCTATGGATTCAATAAGATTTGAGTAACAACCCTAGTATATATATTGGTCAAGTTATTTATTTACTGGAACTTAAGGCACTTCTAAAATTTACATGGAAGATTTAGAAATAACTAGAATATTTATGTGCAAGAAAAATGGGATGGAGTTTACTTTACCAGATACCAAGCTGTATGATGAGCTAAGTAATTAATATTGTTGTTATATGTCATCAAGTTGCCCGTGACCCTTTTTTTTTTTAAATGGTAGGTTTTTTTTTTTTAATTTATACTGATTTACTTATAAAGTTTGCATACATTGTTTTTCCCTTTTCCTTTACCCAACCGTCCTTCCACCCATCAAACTGTGCACCCTATGATTAAGCCCCCCACTGCTGTCCCTCCTTGGATCCTCATACCCATTCTACAATAATGGTTTTACTTACAGTATTTCTCTTTATGAGACTGAGTTAGTTCACTTAGAATAATGCCTGTGACTCTCTCCACCCTATCCCGCACCAGTCTCACTGACTCTGACACACCTACCCCTGTAACTCCAGATATTGTATCAATCCATCTCACCTGGAGTCTTTCTCTCCTGTGCTGTCCCCTTCACCCTTCTGAGCATGATGTCCTTCTCCAGGGACTGGTCCCTTATGGCCACATGCCCAAAGTATGAGACAGAGCTCAAAATCCTAGTCTCCAAGGAGAAAATTGATTTCACTCTCCCCAAGAGTTTTCTTGGCAGTACATGGTATATTTAAGACTCGTCTCCAATACCACAACTTGAAGGCATCAATTCTTCTTCTGTCATCTTTAGTCATTGTCCAGCTCTCTGATGCTTAGCAAGTAATTGCGAAGACCATAGCCTAGACCAGGTTCACTTTAATCTGTACGCTAATATTGTTCCTTCTCAATACTCTGAAGATGTTCCTGACGGCAGATTTTCCCAGTGTAATCCTCTGATTTCCTGACTGCTGGTGATAAGGGTGTTGATTGTGGAGCTGAGCAAGCTGAAACTGTTAACCACCTTCTGTAAAATTCTTCACTGTTAACTCTTCTCCTCTATCACGGTGCTGTCAATTGGCCCAGTGGTGAGAATCTTTTTCTTCTTGATATTGAGCTTCAATCTATATTGAAGACTATAGTCCAGGACCTTCTGTAGCAAACACTTCAGGTCCTCCTCAGTTTCAGCAAGTAAGATTGTGTCATCTGCATAACACAGGTTGTTGATGAGTCCTCCTCCAATCCTAATGCCACATTCCTTCTCATAAAGCCCTGCTTACTTCCCAAATGATCTGTTCTGCATATAGAATGAAAAGATATGGAGACAGAATTCATCCCTCAGGTACTCCTTACCTGAGTTACTAATGTGGGGATAAGTGAACCAATATAACAGAACCAAGAGCCCAGAAATAGTCTGGACACATTGGTAAGGCTGACTGAATAGTGTGTATACTATGTTGTTGTTATTTTGTGCCATCGACTCAGAACCAACACATAGGTGACCCTTCAGTGGGTTTTCAGAGGCAGTTAACTGCACAGGAGGAGATTGTCCATATTTCTCCTGTGGAAGAGCTTGTGGATTTGAACTGCAAACCTTCGGGATTACAGTGCAGTTTCTTACCATTAGGCCACCAGAGCCCAACTATTTGCATATGATTAGCTGTTTATCCCCTGAGGGAGTGGTGGGGGCATAGTGGTGAGATGTGCTGCCCACTCAAAGGTATCTGCATCCACCTGTTGTTTCTCAGGAGGAGAAATGTATGCAATCTCTTACCATGCTAAGATTTACAGCCTCTGAAATCACACTTGTTGTTGTTACTGATTGCCTTCAAGTCAAGCACAACTCATAGCGACCCTGTGAACAAAAGGCCTGAAGCCCCTCTACAACTATTGACATTTATCAAAGTTCACAGAGTTTCCAGAAGCATGTTGTTTAGGAAGTGGATGCCATTCACTAGAGGGTCAGTTATGAGCCAGTTTTAAATTGCTGGTACACAACAACAACAATATCATAGTACACCACATGAGTGAATTCAGGAGGGCCTGAAGGTGAAAGACAGAATGACAAAAACTTGTAGAAGACAATCTATTAGACTCATAACTTTGATTTGGGAAAGATTGCTGAAACAAGATACACAAACAAACTATAAAGGAAAGACCTGAGAAATCTGAATAAAAAGGAAGATCTGAAAGAACATACCTATAATATTTAACTCACTAGGAATCAGGAAATGATAATTTCACAGAAAAATGCCTTACAATCTAAATAGACATATTACAGATGAAGAAATACCCACCAGTGACTAACACTCAGGTCTATTACTAATTTTGGAAATGATGATTCAAACCAAGATCAAATACAACTATACAGCACCACACTGTGCTGCTGGGACAAGAGTGTCCCTGCTCCACTTAAGAACCAATTCTAAATCCAAATGTTACAGGAGAATCAAAAACAAAATGATTTTCCCATGAGTAAGTATGAAAGAATCTGATAAGAGGGCTGGTTATCTGGGAGTATTAAAGACATCATCTCAAACAGATAAACATAAACAGTTCTTTTGTTTTCAATGTTGAGGTTAGGGTTTTCCAGTTTCAATTTGACAAAATGATTAGTTTCCTTAATGCATTATGAAGTGGGTGAGTGTGATGTGCGTCCATGTGGTGGTAAAGCCTGTGGTGAGGACAGCAGGTGAACATCATTGAAGTGGCTGTGAGCTGACAACACGATGCTTCAGCCTAGAGAAATGTCACAGAGCGGAAAACCAAGTAGAAGGTTGTCACTGTGGTTAACTCACCCATGAAACCTTCCTAGATTATTATTATTTCACTATTTTTATTATTATCTTTGAGAACATACACAGCAAAATATATACTAATTCAATAGTTTTTACATGTGCAAGTCAATGATTAAATCAGTCTTTGGGTTTTGTTGTCCCATTTATAAAAACTCACTGCTCCCAAAGGTTCCTATCTAATCTTTCAAGTTATTTCTGCCATTTTGACAGATCCCAGAGAGCATGTTTAAGACAAATGCTTTTTGCTAATTAAATGGAAATGTTTTGTTTAGAAGGACTTTGAGGAATATTTTTGGCTGAAGGCTTAAAGATTATCAAGGAGTCATAATCTCAGGGATTCATTCACCTTCTATAAATCTACAAAGGATGGATTCCATGAAGATTTTCATTTCTTTTCTACATCCTCCCCTTTTGATCAGAACTGTTCCATAAATTTCTTAAATTTTACTTGCATAAGAATTCAATTGATTTCTCCATATAACTATCTTGAGCCAAGAGAGTCTTTGCAGGATAGAGGTGTATTCGACTCAGATATGTAGCTCAATTATGTCACTGGTGGACAGTTTCTGTCTAGCTTCTCTATCATAGTAAAGCTCAGTCTTTTCAGTATAGTGAGAGTATCTACCAACAATTCTGCAGTCTATAGATTTCCCTGCTTACACCCATTAGAAGAGACAGTTTCTCTTTTATTTGCTATCTGAAGAAAGCAATGACATTTCCTTCCCAGAAGTCTATAGCAAACATTAATTATATTTTGCTGACCTTATTTGGATTATATAGAGTAACTGACAAATATCTATCCCACTCATTGATTTATGGACAAGTGATTCAAAGTCACATATCATGTTCACGTAAGAAAACACAATGCACCAAAACTTCTCTTGACAAAGTCGTCAAAAGATTTCTGTACTCCCAATCCAGTGATGACCTTTCAATTATATTTTCCTTGGCTTATTAGAATAATTTGACTCAATTGATCTCCTATTTCTTTTTCTTCTTTTTATACTGGCTTATTTATAAAGTTATAAAAACATTGCTTTTCACACAGGATCTTTCCCATTTCTTTGCCCCCTCCATCAAATTGTGCGACTCTATGATTAACCACTCCCTCCCCCCTTCTCTCCCCTCTGCTCCCCACATCTGCCTTGGATCCTCCTACTAATTAAAATAAAAATGGTTAGCAATGATAGCTGGGAATCATCCCACTCTTCTGGTACAATCTAGACTGCTGTTCATGAAGGCCGTTAGTCACACACCCATTTCCTTGTTCCACTGTGGTAAAAAGAGCCCAACTGTTGTTGTAGACATTTGATAGCTGCTTACAAGGTTTCAAGACCTCAGGTACTGTGCAATACAGTAGGAGGTAGAACAGAAAAATTAAGAATATAATACACCAATTAACTGTGATATCTCATGATACCATGACCTTAAATCTCTACACTAAAAGAAGAAATCAAATCCCATTTTTTATTTATAAGTAGCTTCAGCAGCTACTGTCTTTCTGTGACTACAACTATCACACAACCTTTCCTATTCAACATTTTACAGAAATGTAATTACTGACAGAAATTCCTAGATTATTTTAATCATACTTTATATTCCATAGGGAAATATTTTGACCAGACCTTTGCTAAACACAGCTACAGACGTTGCTGGCAACTGAAGGTGCCCAATAGTAGACTCCTTTTGTCTATTTATCAGTAAGGTTAAGATCAGTGCTTCTTTTTCAGTTGAATGTCACTGACCCGTAGAGGGAGGGAAAAAGAACACATAAGTAAGCAAATCATACATGCTTACACTTATGAATAATAGAGCATGTCTGAAGCAAAATGAAAAACATATCACCTATATGTATTTTTAAAACCATGAGAAATGGTGTAATTAATTAAGTACAATATAGTAACATAGACTTTAGTTACATGTGTGAACAATTAAGCAAAAGAAAGGGGGGAAACAGAGGGAGTGGAAGGATGGAAAAGCAAGTGTGACATTACAGAGATATATATTTAAAGAAAAGAGCGGGAAAGAGAGAGAGGAAGGAAGAAATAGAAAGAATAAGAAGAGGATGAAACAGAGGAGAGAGAAAAGCCAGGGTTACAGACAGGGAAGACGGCTGGCCTTGCAATGGTGCCAGATGACTGCAGTCCTAAAGAGCTCAGTAGTACTGCTGACACTTTCAGAAGTGAATGTTTTATAGTAAAGACTAATTTTTTTTAAAAAAAAACATTTAAATGACAACAAACTGTACAAAATCCTTATTGTCTTAGATTAATAAGTGAGATATTTAAATAATTTTTATAAAAGTCTATCAGCTATAACTTGGAAACCCATGCCTGCATTTTTGAATTTTCTCTCATATTCTTTTCCAACCGAGGACAATCATAGTCATGCTACAAAACGAAAATCTGTTAGAGCTCATTGGGCACACAGGAAAAGCCACCTACTCCGACCAAGAGAAGTTCCACTTTGACAGATTTTCAAGGTGCTGCTACTTCTGACCTGTTTTCAGGGAACCGTCTATTTCTATGGTCTCTAAAAGCTGCTCTGTTGAGGGTTTCTTTTCAGGTTTTGTTCTGTTCTTAAAGGAGGCTCTGCACTATCCTTCTTCTTCAGGCCTGTGCTCTGGAGGACATCTGTCTACACGAATCACTTGGTTTCAGCGATGCCAATCTTCTCAGTTGTTTGAGGGATCATCTCTTTGCCTCTAGTCCTTGTGAATGGTGCTCCCTCTACCTCTGCTCCTACCTCCCCCTTGTCATTGGTCGTTGTGTTGTTGTTAAGTGCCACTGAGCAGTAGATGACTCACAGCAGCTCTATGAACCAAAACCCTGAACACTTGTATAACTTTCATCCTTTCTCCAGGCTTATAGGGTTTCCAGAGGCAAGCTATTTCGGAAGTGGACGCCACTCCTACTTCCAAGCTTGTTTGAATCGAGGAGCTCCACCAAACACTGTCCGCCATTGGTAACCACTATCACATTTGACACATCAGTATAACAGTGTCGTCTAGATAACTCTTATTCATTAACCATCAGCTTAGACTTTGCCTT
Source organism: Elephantulus edwardii (assembly GCF_000299155.1). Classification (NCBI taxonomy): domain Eukaryota; kingdom Metazoa; phylum Chordata; class Mammalia; order Macroscelidea; family Macroscelididae; genus Elephantulus; species Elephantulus edwardii. The sequence continues at coordinate 2,653,172 of NW_006399810.1, forward strand.
CTCCAGGATTTTCCTGTGAATCTGTAAGTCTGATTAGGAACCTTTCTAGGAAATTCTATAGCATAAAGTACTATAGAACTTACTAGTATTCTATCAAACATGAAAAAATGGAGAGGTCTGCACGTGGGCTGGACGGTTTAGCCTTGTCTTCACCATGAGAATTTTCCACTTTCGCAAAATTAAATTCAGAAACTACTCCCACTGTAAAACCATCCTACTTATTAATTTTTCCTTTGAACACTTACCACAACCATTTGTTTTCTCCTGCTTGTTTATTTATTAAATATTTTATGCCCTATTAGGGAGCTCTAGTGGCCTAGTGGCAAGAAGCTGTGCTGCTATCCTGAAGGCACACAGTTCAAGACCTTCAGCTGCTCTGTGGGAGGATGAGCAGTCTCCTCCTGTGCGACTAATGGCCTCTGAAAACCCACTGAAGGGTCAGCTATGGGTCGGTTCTGACTTGATGTACCCAACCACCACCACCACCACCACAGCAGCAGCAGTGCCCTAATAGATGGTACACTACAAAAGAGGATATATACATTTTTTTCCAAGGACTCAGCATCTCGTGGGTAAACTGGCTGAGCTGAAGGGGCTGATGTTGCTAGGTGCCATGAAGCACCTGACGCCCCGAGACCCTGTGCCCAACACAAGGGACACTGTCCAGCCCTGTGGCATCCTCACAATGGCTGTGCGTGGGTCCACTGCTGCTGCTACTGCAGGAATCCATCTTGTTGAGGGCCTTGGACTGGAGTGAATGCACTGGATTCCATCAACCCGAGGGTGGATTCTGGCCTAAGGATCAGAGCCCTGCTTAGACCAAGACAAGGCTTTATCAGGGAGCAGTGATTCCACACGGTAGACCACAAATTACAAGCAATATGATGTCCCATAAGGTAAAAGACTGCTTAATAAAAAAAGTGCTGTACTAGCTATATAAAGTCATAAATAAAATAGTAGACTATAAAAAAATCTGGCAGTGATCTGGTAATAGATTTTGACTGAATTGATTACTCCCTGATAGTACTCAACATAGTCCTGCAAATGCATCAACTGTATAATGAACAGCTATTAAGTTTATTGATTTTCTGATTTCCATTGATAGCTAACAGGCCAAAGATACACATCAATATTTGCGTTAGTAATACCCAAGAGCTAACAATTTTGACAAATGAAAACCTCAGAGGTCTAAACAGTCCAAATTAATGGAAATATGAAGGCCAAACCTCAGAATTTAAATGAAATACCTAACAAATGAAACCAATACACTTACTAGCTCAGTGACGTCACTGCCCATCATTCCCTCCTTCTAACAAACTTTACAGGGTTCCTTTACACTGATAATGGGATCATTTAATAGTAAGCACAGTCACTATTTCCATAATCCAGATTTTGAAATTATGCTACATCTAGCTAACATCTGGATTCACTTTACAGAATACTTCTGAATAGTTAGTTCTGACAAAATTCTTGCGAGATTTGGGCTGTGCTTTTTAAATTTTTACACAAAGACCTAAAATTCACTGAGGTTAAGTGATATGGCCAAGGTCAGTGAACCAGCGAATAAGGACAAAGGCCAGTACGGGAATATAGGTCTTCAAAGGGTTTGTTTCCAAGGTTGTACACTTTAAAGAAGCAGATAGCCTCATCTTTCTCCCATAGAACAGCATCTAGTTTGTGGATATGAAGAGATCTTCTGGTTGGTAGCTGTACACTTTCTCAGTGTTACCACAGCTCCTTTAAGAGATTAAAAAAGTATAGTATAATACATGCTGTAAAAACTGGTAAAACAGTAGACAAGAGATGAGAGGTAATAAGTAATAGAAAATGTGTTTCAAGACTGGAAGGATGAAATGACCCTAAAAAGCAGTTCTACAGTCCGACTTTTTCGCCCTGCTTTTTTTCTATTTTTAGGAACATTGTTCTAAGTGGTGCAGCACTCTTCTGTCAATCTGCTGTAATGAGGTAACCTAGGGTTGCTGTGATGCTCTGAACCTTGTGCCACTGGTGTTACTGTTATTGTGTCATGGTGGTTACCCATGATGGACAGCGTTTGGTGGAGCTCCCACTTTAAGACAGGTTTGGAAGCAGGAGTGGCATCCACTTCCTAAACACATGCCTCTGGAAACTCGATGAACTTTGAGAAACAACGATAGTTATAGAAAGGCTTCAGATCTTTTGCTCATAGGGTCGCTATGAGTTGTGCTCTACTGGACAGCAATAAATAACAACAATAACACAACAAACAAGGCTGCTTAGAGTAGAAGTTGCTTCAGTTGCAAGAGACTTTTTTGGTTAAAAAAAAATTCTTCCTAATGCCACAAGGCTTAGTCTAGAAAGAGAAGAAAATATTTCAGAAGGCTCAGCTATCTCAGTAAATGCTTTCATGGATCCCTAAGCTCTAGGTCTGTGGATCTCTGGTGGCACTGGGTGTCAGGCCCTTAACTAAAAGGCCAGCCATTGGAATCCATCAGCCGCTCTGGGAAAGAAAGCTGGCGGTCTCTGGAGAGAACAGACGTCTAGACTTGGAAACCCAGTGGTAAGCACTACAGTCTGTTCAGTGGCACTGGGTTCTGATGGACAGCAGTGGTTTTTTGTTAATCTAACAGTTGTCAAAGTTTGGCCCCCAGATCAATAGGTTGTTGTTGTTACAGCTGTCTACTCCAGGGGTTCTCAAAGTTTAGTCTCCAGATCAACATCACTGTTGCTATGTGCCACTGAGGATGTCTCATAGAGCTCGATGAACAACAGATCTGAGCCTTGTCCTATCCTGGGCCCACTGCTGCAGAACTGTATCAATCTATGTCATTGAGTGACTTCCTCTCTCACTGATCCTATCTTTGCAAGCATGTTGTCTCTCTCCCAAAAACAGCCCTCTTAGCAAACATGCACAAAGTATGTGAGCCAAAGCATTGGCATTCTTGTCTCCAGGGAGCACTCTGGGCACACCTTCTCCAAAATGGAATTATTCTTTTGACAGTCCAGCCGATATTCAGTACTCTTCTCCAACACCACAACTCAAAGGCATTGGTTTTCTTCTGTCATCCTTTTTCATTGTCCTTGAGTCAAGAACTTCTTAGAGATACAATTATCAGTTCTATCCCAGATCTAATGAATCAGGGACACTAGAAGTGGTGCTGAGCAACTACACTCTAGGTGATTTTAGTTTACACAAAAGCTGTAAAGACACTGGTCTATCCTGTTCAAATACAGGCACATCCTCCTGTGCTTGGGACAATATTGGCAACATATGGTAAATGCATAAAAATAAAAAAAATTCTTATCTACAGGAAGGAGTAATCATAAAATAAAATTTAAGTACAAAATATACCTCTAGATAGACACTATAAGGAATATAATAATTAGTATCTAGAATCAAGAAGTAAGGCGAGGGAACTACATGGGCCCCAAGTCTGCAAAACAATAGGTATTCCTCACATTAAGTTTTTAATATATGTATGTTTGTCTATAGAACACGAGACAGTATGTGTGCTGTCTATGTATGTTGTTGTTGTTGACTGCCTTTGAGTAGAGCATGACTAAAGGTGACCTTATAAACAAAAATACCTGAAGCCTTTCTAAAATTATCAACATTTATCTAAGCTCATAGAGTTTCCGGAGGCACGCTATAAGCTGGTATTAGAATGCCTTTGTAAATGATGTTGATTAAGGTCCAATGTAGTAAATTCATTGACATGGAGTCGATTCTGACTCACAGCAACTTTACAGGACAGAGCAGAGCTATTTCACAGGTTTCCAAGACTGCAGTCTTTACAGAAGTAGAATGTCACACCTTGTTCCCACACAGCGGCTCGGGGGCTTGAAGCACTGACCTTTTGGCTGGCAGCTGAGCACTTACCACCACGCTGTTCCCAGGGTTCCTTTGATTCAAGTCAGAGGTTGGCAAACTTACTCTACAAAGAGCTACACTGAATGTATTTTAGGTACCACAGGCCATACAATCTCTATGGTAATTTATTTTGGTATTAGAATTATCACATATGTAAACAAATGAGCATGGCTATGTTCCAGTCATACTTTATTTAGAAAACCAGAAACTAGAGTTAGGTTTGGCCTTTGGCCACAGTTTGCTGACCTCTAATTTAAACTGTCATCAACACACTGCTGTTACCTGAGCTTCCTGAGTGACTGAGGGTGAAGAGTGGGTCCATAATCAGGAACCAACCTTTGTGTGAATAATTCACACCGGAGACAGCTTTATATGAAGAAAATACAATTTGAAAAACTAAGAGAGCATACACATCTTCAAAAGTATCCACAAAATTAGATTTTAAATATAGAAGCTTTCTGAGGAGAAAGATCATAATAGTGACCATTTTTATGGAAGGTAATCATATCTAATAAATATTCACTAACTATATTATGACTTAATAATTAATGGACTTTGTGACAATGGAAGCATTTTACTTTTTCTACTGTTGTTGTTTAGAGTCAAGTTTATTCTTTTCATATGGTTACGGTGACATAGCAAAAAATCCCCCACCACGACACACCAACCAACCAACCAACCAACTAACCAACCAACCAGTTAAGGGTTTGGGGCATAGAAAATGAGTCTGAGTCTGGGTCCTAGTATAGCAAGGCGTGTGTCCAAAGACAATGATTCATTTTTACAAGTCTTAGTTTCTTCATTTGTGACAGAAAATCACCTTGACAAATTCGTGTGAACATGAAACTAAGTGAGATAACAGGTAACACATAATAACAAAAAAGCTTCTTTCCTTAACTGATCAGCATACTTTTTTGTTTGATAAAAATGTATGGAGAACAAAATATTTTACATTTCCCCTAATTATCTTCAACATAAAACAAGAGTATTATGATGTTGAGATGACAAAATAGTTTCATATTATGTGTAAAAATACTTTTTAAAAAAACTCATCTCCACTTCACCAAAGAAGATATTCAGATGGCCAACAAGCACATGAAGAAATGTTCAAAATACCTAGCTCTGAGAGAGATGCAAATCAAAACAACTATGAGATATCTCACCTCAGTCAGAACAGCAAAATTTAACAGAACAGCAAGCAACAAATGGCAAGGTTGTGTAGAAACTGCAACCCTTATTCACTGTTGGTGGGAGTGTAAAATGGTGCAACCACTGTGGAAAGTGGCATGGCACTTTCTCAAAAAGTTGCAAATAGAGATGCCATTCAACCCAGCAATTCCACTACTGGGAATATACCCCAAAGAGACCATAACTGACATCCAAGCAGATATATGCACACCCATGTTTAGCACAGCTCTGTTCACAATAGCAAGGAGTTGGAAACAACCCAAGCACCCATCAACAAACGAATGGATAGAGAAGCTGTGGTATATTCACACAATGGAATACTACGTTGCATTGAAAAACAAGGAACTCATGCAATATTATTCAAAGTGGGCAACCCTGGAAGACATTATCTGAGTGAAGTATCCCAGCCACAAAAGGAGAAATACTGCATGGTGCCACTGTTGTAAAGCAGGACTGATCTCGGGGTTGGGAGGAGACTGAGAAAGATGGGTTCAATAATGTATACTGTATTGAAACACATGAGGGAGAAAACTGTTTAAGAAGGAAAATTATTAGGTATTTTTGTCATGACAGGAGCCTAGAGCAGAAGGCAGGCGGTATAGTGGAGTGGACCTGGGAGGAGGGATTGTAAAACAATGAAAGAATTTTTCTTTTACTTTTCTAAGAGGGTAGTGTACTAGGGAGGGGAGGTTTGGGAGGGGAGAAAAGTGAAACAATGAATGAATGGAAACCCAAAGTCTCTGTAAATTTTCATTGAAATTAATAATATTTTTTTTAAAAAAGAATCAACAACAACAACAACAACAAAGACAAAAAAATTCCTAGCTCTAAGAGAGATGCAAATCAAAACAACTATGAGACATCATCTCACCCCAGTCAGAATAGCAAAATTTAACAGAATAGTAAGCAACAAATGCTGGTGAGGTTGTGAAGAAACTGGAACCCTTATTCACTGTTGGTGGAAGTATAAAATGGTGCAACCACTGTGGAAGGCAGTATGGTGCTTTTTCAAAAAGTTGCAAATAGAGATACCATTTGATTCAGTAATTCCACTACTGGGAATATACCCTAAAGAAACCATAACCGACATCCAAGCAGATACATACACACCCATGTTTATCGTGGCTTTATTCACAATAGCAAGGAATTGGAAACAACCTTAGAGCCCATCAACAAATGAACGGATAGAGAAGCTGTAGTATATTCACACAATAGAATACTATGCTGCATTGAAAAACAAGGAACTTATGCAATATTATTCAAAATGGATGACCCTGGAGGACACTATGCTGAGTGAAATATCTCAGTCACAAAAGGACAAACACTGCATGGTGCCACTGTTGTAGAATGGGACGGACATCAGGGTTGGGGTAAGAATGAGAAAAACTGGATAAATTATGTATACTGCATTGAAACAGATGAGGGAGAGAACAGTTTAAAAGTGACATATGATAGGGTATTGTGGTTATGACAAGAGTCCAGAATTAAAGTTGCATAGTGGAGTGCACTTGATACCGTGGAGGTAGAGTGGGGTGTGGGGGGATTGTATACCAATGAAAGAATTTTTCTTTTACTTTTCAAAGAGAGGAGCGAACTGGGGAGGGGGGAGAAGGGATGGGCAGGGAGAAAAATGCAACATGAATGAATGGAAATCCAAAATATCTGTAAATGTTCATTAAAATTAATAAAAATAAAT
>NW_006399810.1:2662098-2663346 GCF_000299155.1 Elephantulus edwardii
ACTCGAGGTCACATAACAACAACAACAATAACAACAGCAAAATCTCAGGTATGACCCTCATAGTTGCCTTAAATCTTTCTTAATATTCTTGATTTCTTGATACACAGAAAATAATCTATTTTCCTAGTTGGGTTCACATATTAAATATCTATTTTAAAAAGAAAGAACTGTTTTTGAAGCAAGTTGATAGGAAGGCATGTAGCAAAAAAATGTTTCCTGTAATCTCTGCTCAGTCCCTCCTTCCCTTTTCATCTCAATGGAAATCAAACCACAACTCCAAACCTCCAAACATGAATGCAGAGTCAGACAAGGGTTTCAAAGGTGCTGGGATTCTGGGTGGGGAGAGAGTGGAATTTCATCAGCTCTGCCAATAACTGCTTAGAACCAGCTCCATAGAGGATGCTTAGGGCTTACAGGAGCATCTGCTGGAAGGAATCTAACAACCTCACATTAGTTCTTTCCCTTTGCAGCACTCTGCTGAAGGTAAATGAAGGCACACAGGACCCTCCTGTAAACCCTCCCAGGTGCCATCACGCAAAATGGACTGAAGTGCACAAACATACGAGATTGCATCTTCCTGCATGAACAAGTTCCCAAGACTAAATTGCTTCAAAACAGGATGACATTTAGAGCTTCTTTTTGATAAAATGTTTATTTTATACTGATTTAATTACAAAGTTCATATACATTGTTTTTCACACCCAATCTTTCCCATTTCCTTTACCCACCTTTACCTCAACCCATGAAACTGTGCGACCCTATGATTAACTCCTCCAATCCCACCCCCACCCTCACCGCTCTGCTCTCCTCCCCTTCTTGGATCCTCATACATGTTCTACAACAATGGTCTTCTATAGTATTTGTCTTTATGGGACCAGGTTAGTTTACTTAGTATAATGTTCTCTACTCTCTTCCAAGTGAGGTAATGATGTTGTTGTTATGTGCTGTCGAGTCGCCTCCGACTCACAGCGACCCTATGTACAACAGCGCTAAACTCTGCCCTATCTTGTGCCAATCTCACCATCTCCGACACCTATCCTGATTACCCCAGTCACTGAATCAATCCATCTCATTGAGGGTCTTCCTCTCCTGCACTGTCCCTCCACCCTCCCAAGCATAGTGTCCCTCCCCAAGGACTGGTCCCTCCTTGCAACATGTCCAAAGTATGTCAGACAATGCTTCAGAATCCTTGCCTCCAAGGAGCAGCCCAGCTTCACCCTCTCCAGGACAAACCTGTTCATTTTCTTA
>NW_006399810.1:2664381-2666224 GCF_000299155.1 Elephantulus edwardii
AATCCATTTGATTGTGTTTGGATATCTGGGCTGTTTTCATGTTCTTGTGATGTTGAATAACACTGCTATGAACACTGGTGTACAAGTCTCCATTTGTGCCTCAGTTATCATTTTCTCAGGGTATATTTCAAGCAGTGGAATAGCTGAACTGTATAAAATTTCCATGTTCAGCATTTTGAGGATATGCCAAACCGCATTCCAGAGTGGTTGTACCACTTTACAACTTTACAATCCTGTCTTGTCACGTCCTCTCCAACTGCAAGTAATAACTTACTGTCCTGTTAAACTTTGTCACTCTTACTGGAGAGAGATGATATTTCATTGTGGTTTTGATTTGCAATTCTCTTATTGCCAGTAATTTTGACCATTTCTTTATGTGTCTGTTGGCCATTGAGTATCTTTCTCTGTGAAAAGCCTTTCTATGTCTTTTGCCCATTTTGTAATTGTGTTATCAGTCTTTTTCTTGTGCAGGCCCTGTAGGATTTTGTACTTTTGATACGAGACCCTTGTCTGAAATGGTATTGCCATATGCTCTTTCCCTACCAGTAGGTTTTCTTTTCACTCTTTTGGAAAATATTTTTGATGTGCACAGAGATTTAATCTTTAGAAGGTCCCATCCATCAATTTTTATCCTCTCCTGACTGCATTTCTGACTGTATTTGGCAGTCTCTTTATACCATAGACTAGGCCATCTAAACTTGATTTCATTTTGTCTCTTATGACCTTTATGGATTGGGGCTTTACTCCCCGGTCTCTGATTCACCTTTATTTGATTTTTGTGTATGGCGTTAGATGTGGATCCTGTTTTATCTTTCCATGGGAAGCAGTCCAGGTGTGCCAGCATAATTTGTTGAAGAGGTTGTCATTTCCCCATTTGATAGATTTTATTTCATTGTCAAATATCAGTTAACCACAGATAGATGGGTCCTTTTCTCGGTTCTCAATTCTATTCTAATGGTCTATATGTCTGTCTTTGAACCAGCAGCATGCAGTTTTGGTTATTACCATTGTGTTTTTGAGATTTTTAGGTCAGGAAGTGCTCTGCCTCCCACTTTATTTTTGTTTTTCAGAAGTGCTTTGCTTATTCAGGGTCTCTTTCCTCTCCAAATAAACTTCCCTTTTGGTCTTGAAAAAGGAATTTGGTGTCTGGATTAGAATTGCATCAAACAAGGAGACTGCTTTTGGTAGGACTGTAATTTTCACAATATTGAGTCTTCCTATTCATAAACAGGGCACATTTCCCTATTATTTAGGACTTGTATTGTACCTTGCAAAAATGTTCTATAGTTTTCTTTGTACAGGTCTTTTGTGTTTCTAGTTGGGTTCACTCCCAAGTATCTCAATTTGTGGTTGGCTATTGTAAATGGTATTGCTTTCTTGGTTTGCTTTTCTGAGGTCTATTTTTACTGTAGAGGAATCTCACCAGTTTTTGGACATGGAACTTATATCCTCCTACTTTACTAAACTGGCCTACTAGCTCTAACCGGTTTTTTTTTGTTGTTGTTGAGTCTTTGAGGTTTTCTATGTGTATTATCATATCATCTGCATATAGTGATAGTTTAACCATCTCTTTGCTACTCTGGATGCCTTTCATTTCCTTCTCTTGTCATATTGCCCTAGCAAGTACTTCCAATATAATATTAAATAGAAGTGGTAACAGTGGGCATCCTTTTCTGGTCCCTGTCCATAAGAAAAATGATTTTAGACTTATTGTCTTTTAGTTTTGCGTATGTTCTTTTCACTATGTTGAAGAAATTCCCTTTGATTCCAATTCTGCTGAGTGTCTTTATCAGGAAGGAGTGTTGGATTTGTCAAACACCTTTTCTACATCAATTGCTAAGAT
>NW_006399810.1:2667104-2668650 GCF_000299155.1 Elephantulus edwardii
TTTTTCTACTTGTGAAGGTGTTGAGTTATTAATTGCTTTTTCGTCTTTCTTCCTTTTATATGTGTGTGCCTATTGCTATTAACTGTCCCATGAGAACTGTCTTAGATGTATCCCAGTGGTTTTGGTATATTGTATTTTCATTTGTTTCAAGAAATTTTTAAATTCTATCCTTTATTTCTTCTATAACGCAATCGAATTCCAGCAGAGAGTTACTAAATTTCTCCATGGGTGGTTTTTGTAAGTTTTATCCTCCTATGATTAATTTCTAGATGTATGGCATTTTGATCTGAGAAGACACTTTGTACTATTTCAATGTTTTTTAATTTGTTGAAGCTTGCTTTACATCCTCATATGGGATCGGTTCTGGAGAATGTTATCATGTGCTCTTGAGAAAAAAGTGAATTGAGTTTTAGTTGGGTGCAATAACCCGAATACACTCACAAGGTCAAGTTAGTTGATTGCATAGTTTGATCTTCTGCATCTTTGTTACATTTTTCTGAGCTCACCTCTCTTTTGGTGACAGAGGTGTGTTGAAATCTCCTATCACTACTCTGATGCTGTTTACGTTGATCTTTGAAAGTCTATTATTTGGTGCATAAATGTTGATCAAGGTTATGTATTCTTGATCTATTGTGCATTTAATCAGTATGTAATGCCCTTCCTTATCTTTTATGGTGGTTTTCATTCTGAAGTCTATTTTATTAGATTAGTATTGCCACTCCTGCTTTTTTGGTGGTTGCCATTTGCTTGGTATATTTTTTCCAGCCTTTGGTTTTGAGTCTGTCTTTCTCTCCCTTTTCTAGATGTGTCTCTTATAAGCAACATATTGATGGGTTTGGGTTTTGGTTGGCTTTTTTTAAAAAAAAATCCATTCTGCTACTCTTTCTCTTGATTGGCACACTTAGTCAATTCACATTAAGTGTGATTATTGTCAGGCCCGGCTTTATCATTGCTGTTTTGCTGTGTTTCTTTTTCTGTTGCTTCTGGTTACGATGGTCAATCCACTTCCATTTGGTTAATATGGTCCATTCACGTTTATCTGTGAAAGGCCAGACTTATAATTTCTTGTAGTTTTGGTCTTGTTTTCACAAATTTGTTAAGCTCCTTCTTTTCTGCAAAGGATGTGATTTCTCCTTCATGTTTGATGGAGAGCTTTGCTGGGTACAGGGTCCTCGGCTGGCAATTGTTTTCTTTCAACTTTCTGTATAGACCATACCATTATCTCTTGTTCTCACGATTTCTGTTGAAAAATAACTTAATCTTATTGCTTTTTATTTGTAGGGGACTCTGTTTTTCTGACGCTGTTTTCAGTATTCTATTCTTATCTTTTATTTTGGAGAATTTGATGTTTTTCTTTTTGGGTGTAGTCTTTTTGCCGTTTGCTGAGCTTCCTGAATGTGGACTTCCTTGCTCTTCATAATACCTGGGAAATTTTCTTCTAGTACATCTTCCATAATTTTTTCCAGTGATTTTCTTGTTCTTCTTGTATTCTGGAATTACAATCACACATATGTTATTCCTTTTAATGTCATCCCATATGATTCTA
>NW_006399810.1:2669465-2687942 GCF_000299155.1 Elephantulus edwardii
TTTTTGCATTTTCTTCCACAGCTGTTCATGTTGCTTCCCATCAATATATTTCTCCTCGATCACTGTTTCTGGCACATTTGCTCTCTTAATAACTTCCACTGTTTCTTTCATCATTTGCATCTTCTTCTGTAGCTGTTCAAATAACTCCACATCAGTTTATTTCTTCTGGTTCTTCTTATCTGAGGTATTCATTGGGTCTGCTTTTCCATGGTGACTGAGGCAGACTGCTGCTTTCTTGACATTATGCCTTTTCTTAGTAGATGTTAGGTTGCTGTAACTATATATAATGATCCAGGGTATGGCAGTGTTTTCTGAAGGACCTGTATATTGGTGCTCCCCTCTTAAGAAGAACAGTCATCCAGGTATGGGATGACTGTTGATCTTGTGAAACTGTGTCTCCACCTGGTCTCTTCCACTTGAGCTTAAGAAATTCCATGAGATATAGCTGGACAGCAGTGTTTAAGGCCAAAGTATCTGTGATATTGGTGCTGTTGGTGTGGTACAGTAGGGTGGCATCTGGGCAGTCACCAGGCAGCAGGGGCGGCAAGGTTCTAGGTGGCAGGGACAGTGTTCTTGTGCTCTGGGCAGGACTGAGGTCTAAAACTGTAGCCCCTCCACCTGGCAGGCAGTGGTTCTATTGCAGGCCAGGATGTGAGTGCACCTGGCCTGGTTCACAGACTTTGGCAGACGCTGGGGAAGCAGTGGCTTGAAGATGCTTCTGGCCGGCTGTCACCCAGGCCTTGGCGTCATGCAGCAGAGCCTTGAGCTTCCTTTTCCTAACCATATTCTTGAGCACCTTCCTCCCTTTGACCTGTTTTTGCTTTTCCCTGGACCAGTGTATTCTTCAGACAAAGACTGTGTGCCTATATGTGTGTATGTGTGTGTGGTGTTGGGGAATGGCAGGAGGAGAAAAGAATTCCTCAGCTATAGAGTCAGAGCGCTGGACAATGACTAGGGAGGATAGAAGGAGAATTGATGCCTTTGAGCTGTGGTGTTGGAGAACAGTATTGAATATTCCATGGATTGCAAAGAAAACGAACAGGTTCATCCTGGAGTGGGTTAAACCAGGCTGCTCCTTAGAGGCAAGGATTCTGAAGCATTGTCTGACATACTTTGGACATGTTGCAAGGAGGGACCAGTCCTTGGAGAAGGATGTCATGCTTGGGAGGGTGGAGGGTCAGCACAGGAGAGGACGATCCTCTATGAGGTGGATTGATTCAGTAACTGGGGTAATTGGGGTAGGGGTGTCAGAGTCAGTGAGATTGGCATAGGATAGAGCAGGGTTTAGGGCTGCTGTACATCAGGTCGTTGTAAGTCACAGGCACATAACAACAACAACAACAACAACAACAACATAGAGTAAAAAAGCAGACATAGTTGCAATAGGTGAGATTTCGGTGCCCTGGTGGCAAGAAGCTGCCCTGCAGTGGCAAGTGGTTTGATGACAGAATTTTTCCTGTTGAAGGATGGGTAATATCATCTCATGTGAATAACTGCCTCTGAAAACCCACTAGAGGGTCAGCTATACAACATAGCTTTTTTAAATGACAATTTTAATGGGAAAGGAGAGGAAACAAAATGGCAGTTAGAGCAAAATAAAACAGTAACATGGAAAAGTATCTGATGATGGAAATCAGGATAAAAACCTCAAGTAGCCAGAACCTACTGGCACTTTGAGTGGGGGTAGGATAAAAAGAGAACTTCTAGCCTTTGCCCTAATGCTAGGGCTGTCTCTGAGGAGAAAATGTTTAGATAAATTTCCTATACCATCTGCAGCTTTCCATAGAATATTCTGTAACGGAAATCTAATAATATCTTTGACCAGATTTGATCAAACCAAATAGTACTGCTGCAAGGGGAGTTCTTAAGAATGAGACTGAAAAGATATTAGGGCTTACAATAATTTTTAGGTTATTAATTATATTATTTGGCTGGAATCCAGGTTGGAAAGTAGTCTGGAGCAGCCAGATTCTACAGAGGTTTGGTTTCTGGTTCTGGTGAGGCGCAGGGTGGAATGTTTATCCACCACTGGGTGTAAGCTGATTTTATTCAGCCTCCTATTAAAGAAGACATTTATTTGGTCACCTGTATGGATCTGGAATCCAGGTTGGGAAGTTGTATGGAGCAGCCAGATTCTTCAGAATTTTGTTTTCTGGTTCTGGTGAGGTATAGGGTGGAATGTTTACTTGCTATTGGCTGTGAGTTTATTTTATTCGGCCTCCTATTTAAAAAGGAATTTGGTCACTAGTATGGGGCTGGAATCCAGGTTGGGAAGTTATCTGGAGCAGCTGGATTCTACAGAAGTTTGTTTTCTGGTTCTGGTGAGGCATAGGGTGGAATGTTTATTTGCTATTGGGTGTGAGTTGATTTTATTCGGCCTCTTATTTAAAAACACATTTGGTCATCAGTATTTTAATTTTTAGTTTCAATTGTTTTTGGTCAAACATTCTTCTAGGAGGTATAGTACGGGTATGTCCATTTGCTGTACAGAAGTAATTCGTGGTGGCTGTATGGTTACCTGTGGTGGACAGTGTTTGGTGGAGCTTCCTGATTAAAACAAGCTTGGAAGCCGGAGTGGCATCTACTTCTGAAATAGTTTGCTTCCGGAAACTCTACAAATTTGGAGAAACAATGAAAATTATACCAATGTTCAGGTCTTTCGTTGATAGGGTTGCTATGAGTTGTCTACAACTCAATGAACTTAACAACAACATTTATATTAACTAGAAAAAGTTTAAAAAGTCTTCATAAACAAATGCTACTAATAATCTGAAACATCATCTTCAAAATATCCTTAAAATATCACTTTCTTTCATAGTCTACAAAGACAGAAATCTCTTGATGAAGAATCATTTTACTGAGTATTCTACTGATCCAGTAAGGTGTCAAAAGTACTGTGGATGTTCACTGTGGTGTGTTCTGTAACCAGAAAGGACTGTCACACTAAGCTACCTTCGTTATAATTATTTAGATAGATAATTTGAAAATCAACACTGGCAATATATGTCTAAAAATATTAAAAAGTCAGAAACTAATGAAAAACCTCTGTTAAAATTCTCCATTGATTCCTTTGAGAGATTTGTAATCAGTGAGGAGCACAACATTTTAACAAAGCTATTTTTAGCAAGGGGTGTCTGCTGGCTTGGTCTGTGCTGCCCAGCTGGCACTGACACACTGCTGACCCACCGGGTTTTCAAAGGATATAAATTACATAGGATAAGATTGCTCAGCCTTCTCCCTTGGAGCAGCTGGTGGATTCAAACTGCATGCCTTACAGAACACGGAGCAACTTCTTACTCCTAGGCCATCAGAGCTCCTTCAAGCTCCCTTAAACTCTGGTGGCCCAGTGGGAAGGAACTGAGCTCCTAACACAATACTGAACTCTGTGGGAAGAAGATGGGCAAACTGCTCCCACAAGATTTACTGCTTCTAAAAATGGGGTGGTTCTGACTCAATGGCACACAACAACATACAGCAAAAGTCTTACCATTCTTCATTTTGAGATCTGAAGAATTTTATCTACTCCATAAGAAAGGGGGAAAAAATAGGACTTTAATTCTAGAATGCCAATTTGAATTTAATATCTTTCAAAAACTAGGACACCATACCTGATCAGTTGTTTCCAGGTGCTGTCGAGTATGACTCACAGAGACCCTATGAACAGCCAACTTGAACTCACACCTATTCTGTGCCATCCTCATCCTTAGTTGTTGCTATTAGGTGCAGTTGAGTCAAATACAACAGCGACCCTACAAACAGCTGACTTGAACCCTGCCCTATCCTGTGCCAATGTCATCATCTCTGAGACACTAGAGCCCACTGCTAGCATCTATGCCAATCCATCTCACTGGGGTGTGTGTCCTCCTCTCTTTAGCGATCTTTCCAAGTAACATGTCCCTTTCAAAAAATCAGTCCCACCCAGTTACATGTCCAAAGTTTAAAAATGAAACTATGACCTCTTTGCCTCCAAGGAGCACTCTGGCTGCACCATCTCCAAGACACAGGTGTTCGTTATTTTGGCAGCCCATGGGATATTCCGTAATCTCCAACACCACAGCTAAAGGCATCAACCCTTCTTCTGTCACCTCTGTTCACTGTTCAATTCTCTGATGCATATGGCCTGAATCAGGTGCACCTTAGTTTTTAAACTGACATCTCAGTTCTTCAGCATTTTGGAGAAGTCCCTGAGAGCAGACTTTCCCAATGCAATATGTCTCCTGGGTTCCTAACTGCTGGTACCAAGGTATTTATTGTGGATTCTAGCAACTTGGAAATCAACGATCGCTTCAATCCTTTCTCCATCAGTTGGTCCTATAGTAAGGCCCTTTATTTTCTTAATCTTGAAAGGTAATCCACACTGAAGGCTGCAGCAAGCCTTTCATATTCTCTTCACTTTCAGGAGGCAAAGTTGTGCCATCTGCATAATGCAGGTTGTTGAGTCTTCCTCCAATTCTGATGCCACATTCTTCTTCATAAAATCTGGCTTTGTGAATGACTTGCTCAGCCTGCAGACTGAATAGGTAAGGTGAAAGGACACAACCCTGACACAGACTGTTCCTGATTTTAAACCATGCAGTGTTTCTTTGCGCCATTGAGAAAACAGCTTCTTGGTCTAGGTTGGGATTCTGTATGAGTGTCTGGGATACCGGTTTTTCCCAAGGTTAGCCATAATTTGTTATGATCCACACAGTCAAGTGCCTTTACATAGTCAATAAAATATAAACAGACATTGTCCTGGTATTCTCTGACTTCAGCCAGGATCCATCTGTCATCAGCAATGATATCCTTGGTGCAGCCTCTTCTGAAACCAGCTTTCACCTCTGTAAGTTCCCTGTCAATATACTGTAACAGCCATTTTTATATGCTCTTCAAATAGGGAATTACATTAAAAGGACTTCATTTTACATCGTTCCCTGGACATCCTCCTATAGTTATTATGTCATTTCCATTAGAACTCTTACTTTTCTGTCTCATTTAGTAGACAACAGAAAATGATACATCTGTTATGCAAACCGCATAACCTATAAAATTATGATGAAATGATCAGTTTCAGGTGATCTCAAATTAGGGAAGCTAATCAATGAAAAGCAAACGTTTGATAGCACTTCATGTACTGACCTCATTTAAATATCAGAGTAAACAGTATCTCAACTTCCCTCCAAACAGTAAGAGAGGTTTGTCTCCAACTGCTAACCCTACATTTGGTCAATCTGTTAGCTTACATTAATACTCAGTGTTGCTGTTAATCCCATTTGGTTATAAGAGTAATGTGTTTAAAAGCTGCACAATCATCACTATCTCAGCCTTACATGTATAATATTAATACTAATCAAGATCACTCAGCAGGTCAGCAGATAAAGATCAGAGTCAGCCTCCATTGCTTGGGCCCCAAATAGAGACTTTCTCCATTCACTTACAGATCTATTACATGTGAATTCAACACTGTCCCAAACCATTAGTACATGATAGAATCTAATGTCTACTTCTTTCTAAAGTAAGTTGATACAAATGACTGTTGTTCTTTGAGAATTTATTCTCAATTTGCTTGTAAAATATGAAATACAATTACATGAAATGATTATAAATGTACAAACAAAAAACCAATATTTATCTCATTGTGAAGCACTTCAGATAATTTCAAAGATTATATTAAAATTAATTTGTTTGCTTTTACTGTATTTATTTTTTTAATTAAGGTAGGAAAGAAATACTCCCCCCCATAAAAATCAGCTGTAGACTTTTGCTTTTATTGTGACTAGTTCAATAATTCTTTTCCCTCTTCCTTGACATAATCAGTAATATTCTTTTCTGGTAAGGAAAAACTATTTCATATACATTGTTCAGTAGTCTGTAGTATAGAAACTCAACTACACTATTTTTCAGAAGACTAATAAGATACCAACTCCATTTCCTGTTTTATTACACTAATCATTGTACATGTTTTCATCTATTAAAAATATTTAAAAATTATAACAGAACATTAAAGATGAAAATACGTTATTTCTTTATAAGGATACCTGGAGTCTAAACCTAGAATAGTAACCTAACCACCAATGTTCTACATGAGATAAACATAACTTTATCAAATATATCACACAAAGGTAGCAAAGAAATTAACTTAAAATATTTATCCATTTTCTACTTTAGATAATTTTATTGACTATACATTAAAATACGATGGAATATCAGATCTACTCTAGCCTTATTTTTTTTATTGTCCTCTACATCTTGCTAATTTGTTCCACATTCTTTCCCTTATAAAATGTCAATAAAAAGATTAAGCATACGTATACAAAGATCATAGCTAATGCCAGATGTTGAGAGAGTCTCTGGAGACAGGCGCTCCCACGCCAGGTGGTCGCGCCAGCCTAATGAAGCACCAGGCGCTCATGAGGGAGACCGAGGGGCACTAGGAGGGACCTGCTCTCATTTGGTTATTTATGACAGCGTAAGAGAGGGTTTGAAATCAAAGCAAAGATGACATGAAACCAAAGCATTCTCATCTATATTGCAGACTCTACTCCAGATAGTTTTAAAATTTCCGTTTTGAAATTAAGAGTAAAGGAGGAACATCTTTTATGAATGCCTCAGTGATGAGATAATATTAAATTTATTTCAAGCTTCCTCTACCAAGTGGAAAAAATAAAAATAATCAACTTTTCTCTAAGTAGGTAAAAATACAAACATAATTTCTTTAAAACTTATTTTGTTTCTTATATTGAAAGACTTAAAAATTTGAGTTCAGGTCAGTGCCATTACAACAAGCTTTAGTAAATGGATTGACCATAAAGTATGACCTTAGGCAATAGCTAATGAACTTGAGAGCATTTTAATATATTTTCTTATCACCATGTGAAGCACTTTAAGTTATTACAGCCAGCCTGCATGACCTCATGCAATTGAATCATGGTAGAGCCAAATAGGCTAATGTCTTTGATAGCAATTAGATAAAGGCAGGACGTTAACTTCTACTTTAAGACGTGTTAAACAAAGGGACTCATCTCCTGGCTTAACTCAGTTAGAAATTAACTACTCATTTAACAGCAAAGGTTAATATGGGAATGGCCTCTTTCACCTGTCCAAAAAAAAAAATTTACTTTAGAAAATTATTAGGGAATTTTATTTCTCTAATGAACGCTTGGCTGGAGTTTCTGAAGCTTCTAATAACATCCTGTTATCTAATATCCATTATCTAGGCTGCCCCTTTGTAATGCCTACAATTTCTAATATCTCAGACCTGGCTGAGAAACACCCTTTTGTGTCAGTCATCATCACAAGGGGCTGCTTATCCCTGGCGGAACATGGCAGGTCACAGCAGAGAAATCAGATGATAAAACAGCACAATAAAATAATGTGATACTGGTATTGATAGCATCTTTCATCAAATGGAAGGTGCCACTGATTTTAGTACCCAAGTCTTTCATATAAAAAAGAAGTCGTCAATTAAACTGCAGCACAGTGCATGTGTATCACTTAGAATTTTTGCACTTCCTTAGAGAGCTCTTTCAGATTTACAGATTTTAGAAATTATGTATTACCCTCACACATACAAACAGTGACAAAGAGAAAGAAAGTGGCTGGGGCATTCCGACAACTTCTTCACATTAAGAACCTGCCTCTCTTTAATCTTTCAACTTAGGGCTATTAACGTTAATAGTTTTCCCCACAGTAATATTCTTTTTTGTCATTGAGTGAACTTGTGAGGCAGCCTGTTTTAAAAGTCTGAATGAGTGGAAGCCCAAAATCTCTGTAAATGTTTATGAAAATTAATAAAATATAATTATAGAAAAAAAAAAGTCTGCTCCATTACTAACTCTTGGGGTTTCTTCCAAGTTACTGAAACCCATTCTGTTTCACCTGACCAAAATAAAACACCTGTGTTTAGTGGAAGGCTTTAGACATGCCTACTTCTAGTGACCCTTAAATGTTTTCTTGACTACCAGTTGAAGGCTTTTTATTGACCCTTCATGCCACCAGAAATAACAATCAAATTCTCCAATGCACAAAGTCAAAAGTGCTGTCTGGATGACAGTGATTTTGAAGTGGCATTAACAGTAACAAGTATTCGGTCCTCAGAGATGTCAAAAATGTAAAAAGAAAAATGCTTTAATATCAAATGAATATGATTTGCTACTTTTCAGGGATATGCAGATATTTTGATTGAAAACCTTGGCACTTTTATAATTATGCAATTGGTGAGCTGAATAAGCAGTAACTTGTTGGGAAAAAAGTAAAAGCGATTAAATGGGAACATATGATTATCCATTCTTGTAGGTTGGAAACCAGAGCTACCTAAGAAATTTTAAACTCTACAGGTTCTTGTGTTAACTGCTTTAAAACTGTAACAGACATAGTGGTTGGAATGGAAATATTCTTTAAACCACCCTCCGTTGACTCTGACATATGCCAGGCTGGGAAGTGCTGCTTCCACCCCGAACAAGCTGTTGTGAAGGACAAGATTATGGTCTAATTGCTCCATGGGCTGGTTAGCTGTATCAGTGTAAAGACAGCTCAGTTATAAAGTAGGAGGAAGAATTCTCAAGCTCCGAATGAGCTACTTCCTAGCTGTGCTGTGTGACCTTGAGCGAGTCACTTGTCCAGTCTCTTTATGACAAAATGAGAGTAATGCATAATTCACAGGATCATCGTGCAGCTAAGATGGTCCGAGCACTGGTAACGGCACAAGATAGGAACGAAAAAACCTGTACTCGTACCTCCCCCACTACCTACATGTTGACTCCAGGCTGTTCATTCTGACAGATTTGAAAAATGTAAGTAATTTCCTCAGTGCATTCCCCAATTCTCTCAGCTGCAAGTAATCTCTCTCTTCTCACAGATAGTCTACTTGGATCTCTTTACTGGAGCCGATTTCTAACTTTGCTTTATACTTATTTATGCACACGAACATCTCTAATAGGTGGCAAACTTTCTGTACAAGAACCTTGTCTAATTTGTCTTCATAACATTTAACAGTGTCTGGACCAAGGATGGGGTTTCGCTAGCAGAACGATGTGAAAGAAATACCAAGGCAGTGATCCAGTTTCCATACTGACCTCTCCCTTTAAGCAGCCATTAACTGGAGGAGGTCACTGCTGCTCAGTCAACACTAGAGGTAAGGTGAGGGACATTCGTATGGGAGTCATCAATTAGCCAACAGATCAACTAACACTTTGTTGGAGGCTGATAGAATGAAGGGCATTTAAAGGAGGAGTCAACGCTGTGAATGCTGGGATCTGTGTGAGGTGTCAGGGCGAGGAGGACCCCACAACCTTCATTTGCAGTGGGGTTGTACTGTCAGGAAGGAAAATGTAAGCATTCTCCCCTAACAGGGTAACACAGCAGTGGGAAGACTGCAACTTGTTAAAGGTGGCGAGCCCTGGAAGAACGACAGGCCCATCCACTTGAAGCTCTCTGCTTCTCTGGCCTTTCTCAATGCTGGAAGCACCTACAGAGTGGCTGTGGGGAGGGAATGAGGAGCAGGCACCAAAGTGCTAACCACCTACAAAAGGATAATCTGGTGCTGAACCACAAAGTAGACACATTTGATGAAACAAAAAGGGTTTTTCCTTTGATGCCTATAAATAAGTTCCTAAGGCAAGTCCTTTATTTAAAAAGAAATCCTTTAAGCTCTAGCTAAAACCCTATGACTGGTATTTTACAAGCATGTGTAATAGCATAGGTAGAGAGTTCATTTTAGTCAAATTGGGGTGTTTTTTTTTTCTTGGTAATTTTTATTATTTTAGGGAAGATAAGGAGAACAAACTTTAAGTCAGTGAAAAATCATCTAAAGTGTCAATCCACATTTTTTTTAAATCTACCAAATAACTAAAAGTAATGACAAAATATTTGTAAAAATAACCTTGTGATGACAAACTGCTAAGGTGAGATAGTCTACAGAAAGTAGCTGGACAGTTACTATTAAATGTGGGAAAAGGTTGACAACTCAGAGATAAGACAGTAACGAACCCAAGTGAAAGAGGGACTCCTCAATGGAAAGTGCATCTAATTCTGGCCATGTGGGTTTAATTCACAGGAAAAAATGTGATGGGGGAGAATTCTGGTGTCATACAAAGCCTGGGTGCTTGCTGAGAGAGTGAATGCTGTTAATGATCTTAAAACAGTTATAACACCTGTGTAAGATTAAATACCATAACGAGGTAGAAATGAGCTCAACTTTAGGTACACAGTAAAATATGTGCTTCTCATCATTACTGTTTCAAAGAGATTGAAACGTCTTATATTTCTTTTTAGAGATAGAAATATTTGCACATTAAAAGCAAGGACTGACTTAGACAATCCACTAAAAGTTAACTTCAGGTAAATGCTGGTACCATATCCAAAGAGATACTCAAGATTCGTGAAGCTGCCTCCAATCTTCTGTCTCAGGTTGTGGATGTTAGTCTCTAGGAGACAGTGTCAACTCAAGGTTGACCCCACGTGTGACAGAAGAGAAGTGCTCCATAGGGTCTCCCTGGCTGTATCTTTTAGAGAAGGAGACTGCTGGAGTGGTGTGAACCTGCAGCCTCAAACTACGCTCGAAGTCGATGGCACAGAGGAAATGTATCCTTGGGTTTCAGGGAGGAAAATGAGAAACTTTCTGAATCATATTGATCAAGGTATGTAAATATTAGGGAACTGAGTTCAACATTTTAGTAGACTATTTCGTTTCAGATAATAGATTAAGAGAAACTACCATCTAGAGTCTCTATAGATCCTAACGTATGGTCTAGCAGAATACATTTGCTCCCTATAACTCATCATTCTTAGGTTTACAGCTAGCCACAATTTGTGTCTATTGATTTATCTATACTCCCACTTACAACTAGTAATTAATAGCTTCCGTGAAATGACATTCTTCCCAAAAATTGCTCAAAGAATTTTAAATCATTTTTGCAATTAAGAGTTCAGTATTTGACATTAAAAAATTCTACCATTAGAAAGTGCAGAAATATATTGCTGCTGAGAAGAACTGCCTGAAGAGATTAGAATGTTTATATTTTTAAAACTCGTATGCACACCTTAATCATAATTTCCTTATGTGACAGGTTATTCATTTTTCTATTTTACAGACCAGCAAATCTTCATGATAGTGTATGTGGATTTCTCTCCCTGTTTGAACATCCTCCATACCAATGGTTTATTTTTATTTAGAACCCGTAGTGAAATTCTCTTAATAAGCAGTAACATCTTGCTTGTTTGCACTCCCTCATCCTTCCTGCCCATGTGGGCTTCACTTCTAAGCCCATTCAAAATGATGTTTTCCAAGCATGTGCCACATGATTTGTTCATATAAATGGAGCAAATTAAACTGTCTCCACATATATCCTATCACATTTGTAGCCCTGATTTCTCTCTTTAACACGTGGCCAAGACACCATATTATCTGCCTGCAGAGGTTGACCTCAGGATATTAGATTCTGCCACATAGCTCTCTTGTACTAAACCGAGGGGAAACACTTAATCACCCCTGCCTTTTCAGGAAAAAATCAACTTTAAATTTGCCATGATGAAAAATCAATAAACCAGTAATTGCTTGGCTTATCATTGCATGGAGGAACAAATTGGGAAGCGAAGCTTAGCGTCCACACAGATCTCAGCGAGACACATGGAATTTCGGGATCACTAAACTAGAAAAGGAAAAGGTCTCAGAGTGATAATTAAATCTACTCATGCTGATTTTCTGCCAAATTTATTTCCCAAGAGTATATAAAAATGTTTCACTGCTTACTAGTCAGGCATAACTAATCAAATCAACATTACACCAACAAATACAAGAAACAAAAAATGCAAATTCATGACTGTAGGCACCAGAACAATATATTCACGAGAATGAATATTAATGCACAGCTACTTTCAGTATGAAAGAATTTACTTAAATTTCTGTCATTTTACTTTTAAAAATTAAAAGTTTCATTTTTTTCCCATGAAAACACCCAGAAATACTTGTATGTCTTCAGTCAATCTAATATGGTAACTAATTCATAGCCTTTCTGAGCTCTAAAATGGTAAATGTTTTCCAATTAAGTAGCAACAGTTAAAAATAATTCTCAAACTATAACACAATAAATATTTCCTCATTTCCAGGATAATCTCTCTCACTCAGTTCACTTGGGTATTAGCTCTCTATGTTTCGCTAATGCAAAGAAATACATGCTATCACATATTCTATAACTCTATCATAGTGGCTGGGGCTTACAAGTCCTGTTGTCTAAATTAAGCTTTTCAAATAAACACAGATGACCTATTGTCTCTGAAAAAAAAAAAAAAAAAGAATACACATCATCAGTACTATAAGGCAAATATATAGCTACTGGAAATTTTACTGGAAATGTTTGGTGAATAAAAAAATATTACTACTAATAGACCTAATTTAATGCAGTAAATTAGCATAGTTCCAATGGAAGTGCAAATGTAATCAAACTCAAACATTCACATTAACAGGAGGAAGAAGGATAAAGCTTTTGCTTTTTCTTTTGTTAAAAAATGATTTCTTATGTGTGTCCTTCAACTGGCTACTGGGACTATGATAATTAAAACATTTAAAACAGCACAAGCCCTCCAGTCTCTAATCTGAAGCTCAGGTCAGCTGTCTGTAGATTCTAATTTGTCTTCCATTTGTATTCATGACAAGAAAATACTGAATATTTAACAGCAAACCAGCAGGAGGGGGCATTATGGGCTTAGAGGTTAAATAATTTGATTTCTTTGCAGATTACATGTAACATCCAACTCTAATCTCACACCTGATTTGGCAATACAATTACAATAAGTATAATGTAAGGACAACATAACTAAAAAGAGGAAAAAATTATAACCTTTTTCCCATGGGTTGAGAACCAATCATTTTATTTCTAGAATTAACTCTGCTATATTTCTAAGGTCTAATGTTTCAATAATCAAAGTGAAAATTATTTCACACAGCATGATAGTTGATGAGGAAACTGTTTAATGTAGAGTTATAAAAAAAATTAGTACCCCAAATTCCATCTATTTTAACTTACTAAAACAAGGTGAGTTTTAAAAATCAAACAGGAGTGTGTGGGTGGGGGGCTTCTACTATATTCTCTTGCCTTCAGAACGGACCAGACTGAAACAGAAGCGCTGCTTTGATCTAAGATAAACTTCCATCTGCTGAAAACCTAATAGCTATTATAGAAAGGACTGTTACTTAATGTTAAGAGAAGAGAAGAATAATTAAACAAAACTAGACATTGAAAAAGTACACAGTTATAATCTCATAGATTTGATTATAAATGTTATAGAACAAAGTGGATAAAAACTATTTGCTAGCTTTAAGATGATGTGAAGGTATGATATAAATATTATTTGATTTATTTCACATTTAATATATATATATACACATATAGATACTTTGATAATTTTCAGTTTTCTATTATTTTTATTAACTTTTCCGATAAAATTCTCAGAAAATACATACATTTGTCTGCCATTCTGCTCTGCTGAGTGGTAACTTTCTCCCGAAAAGTATGAATTTTACCACACTGACTTGCTAATTAACTACGAACATTTAAAAAAAATTTAGGAAAGATGAGGGCACAGAGAAATACAAGTATGTTCAGACAGCAAATAGAAAAATAAAGCACTCAAAGACATTCCTAAGTTTCCTTTCTAGACTTACAGCATATTCTAAAAATAAACTGAGTTCTCAGAATTCACTGGGAAGGTGTCATCCCTCATTTTTTTATCCTTCTCCCACTGCATAGCTGATACCAAGCCCTATGCTTGGGTACTAGTTACAGCAAAGTCAGCACCTAGTCTAGCGGAGTGCACACTGGTCACAGTGAACATCAGCAACCAAAAAAACAAAAGATGTGTTGCATTAGGAAAATGTGCTGTCAAGAAGCTCTCCAAAGTGCTTAGGAGCAATGACATCAGTTGAAAGACTAGAGTTGCCTGATCTAAGCCATGGTCTTTTCAATGACTTGCTCTGCATCTGAAAGCTGGACAAGGACTAGGGATGACCAAAAAAGAATCAATGCCTTTGAGCTGGTTACTGGAGAGAACGGAATACCCATGCACTGCCAAAAGAATGCAACCTTACTCCTCGGAAGCAAGGATGGTGAAGCTCCATCTCACACACTTTGGGCATACTGTGAGGAGGGGCCAATTCTTGAGAAAAAGACATCCTATTTGGAAATGTGGAAGGTCAGTGTAGGAGACGAAGATCCTCAACAAGATAGACTGACATGGTGACTGTATCAATAAGCTCAAGTATACAGAGATGGTGAAGACGGCACAAGATAGAGTTCCGATCCATTGTCCACGGGGTCACTGCGTTGTAGTTATGGCACATAACAACAAAAACACAGCACACTATTATTGAGAGAAACCAGTGAATTGATACAACTGTAAAATTAGAAAGGGCATAGAAAAAAAAAACAACAGGGCACTCTGCTTATTTTCCAAATGTTTGCAACCATTATTTCGTACCAGCCTTACATTTAAAATTATCTCTATTTTTGTTTGATTCTTGAACTTCCTTTTTTTTTTTTTTTTAGTTCCCAACTTTGTTTCTTGACATGTAGTTCTGTGCGATTCACTCAACCAACTTTATGAACAACTGGCAACGTCAATGCAGCTGATGTGAAAAAATACAGCTTCAATGCTGCTGACCAAACTGAATGTCAAACGTAAGGATCTTTCGCAGTTATATGACAGAACTGCTATCCATCTGTGTAATTTATGCAATAAACAGATTAAACACTCATTACTGGAGAGTCAGAACTAACTCAGAGATGACCCTCCAGCAGGTTTTCAGAGGCATGAGTCACACGGGAGGAAAGTACCCGTCTTTCTCAGAGCTGCTAGTGGAGTCAAACTGCCAAAGAGCCACGGACTTTGAGTTAGTGGCACAAGTCCTCTGACCACGTCACATGCCTTCAGCCCAGCTCCTTCAATTAACAAATCAGTGACTCAGATTTCCAACTGTGAGCTAAAATGATTCAATTAGAAAAAGAACTGGTTCATTTATTAATTGACCAAGTTTTTGTCTTTTAGTTTTCTGTTATGTCAGTATAGAGCAGGACTGACTACACTTTTAGGAACTGGGGAGTTGGTAGGGACCACAAGGAAGCTTTTCTGATATACAACATGTCTAAAGATGCCTCTGGTGGTCCAGTCCACAGGGAGTTTCAGCTGCTGTGCAAGAAATATGGGCAGTCTTCTCCTCTGTGATTTACAACTTTGCAAAATGATGGAGGACCAGCTATCAGTTGGTTCCAACTTTGGTGGCAACGAGTGAGTTAAGTAAATATGCGACTAAGAGGAAGAGTAAACAAAGAACAAATATGATGATAAGGAAGCTGGGGCAAAATTGCTATGGCTGAGTCAGAGGGCGATTGAAACGGTTCTGCCATGGCAGAAAGAGCTTTAGTGTTGTATGAGTGATGTGGGTTAATAAGCAAAAGGTCGGCAGTAAGAGTCTACCAAGAGCACTGAGGAAGAAAGATGGACATTCTCCCTTAAAGATTTATAGCCTCAGAAACCCAAAGGGAGTAACTGAGTCAGAAGTGATACGATGGCAGTGGGTTTGGGTTGGATGTCCTAGTACTCACAAGTCAGTCTATCAGATCATAGTGCCAACATCCTCCTTCCTCAAAATGCCAGGTTTCTAGAAGGTCCCATTCATCTATTTTATCCTCCCCTGGTTGTAGGTTTTTCAAAATGATTGGAAGACTGTTTAAATTGTAAATTAGTGCTTCTGGGGTTCTTCTAAGCATTTCTCTAATGATTTTATAGTCCTTGGTTTTAGTTTTAGGTTCTTGATCCACTTTGAGTTGGTTTTTGTGTATAGAGTGAGGTGTGGGTCTTGTTTGAGTTTTCTACAGATGGTTTTTCAATTTTGCCAACACCATTTGTTAAAAAGGCTGTCATTGCAGGGAGCTCTGGTGGCCTACTGGCAAGAAGCTGCACTGCAATCCCAGAGGCGCGTGGTTCAAATCTACCAGATGCTCTGTTGGAGAAGGAGCGGCAATCTACTCCTTTACCAGTCAGATCCAATTTAAAGGTACACACATAAAATATAATAAAGAAAAGTTAAAAAAAAAAAGGCTGTCATTTCCCCACTAAACTGATTTCATCTCCTTGTAAAAAATCAGTTGACCATAGGTACATGGGCTGATTTCTTGGTTCTCAATTTTATTCCATTAATCTATATGTCTGTCATTGTACCAATGTCTTGACCACCACAGCAGTGTAGTAGTATTTGAAATCAGGGGGTGAGATGCCTCCTACCTAGTTTCTCTTTTTCAGGAGTGCTTTGCTTATTTGGGGTCTCTTTCCATTCCAAAAGAAGTGGAAATGACCTTTTCCATCTAGTAGAAGAATGAAATTGGTATTTGTATTGGGATAGCAGTCAACGTTTAAATTACCTTTGGTAGAATTGTCATTTTCACAATATTGAGTCTTCCTATCCATGATCAAGGGACAGTCTTCAATTTCTCCAGGTCTCTTATTGTTTCTTGTAGCAATGTTTTGTAATTATTTTAATGTCTTTTGTGTTTCTAGTTAGATTTACTCCCAAGTATTTAATCTTGTGATTCACTATTGTGATGGGTAATGTTTTTCTCTTTGTCACTGTAGAGAAATCGAACTGATTTTTGTATGTTGATCTTGTATCCTGCCACTTTGCTGAATTGGTCAAATATGTCCAGTAGTTTTCTTGCTGAGTCTTTAGGGTCTTCTAAGTATACTATCATATCATGTGCATACATAGATAATTTTACCTCCTCTTTGCCAATTTGGATACCTCTTATTTCCTTCTCTTGTCTTATTGCTACCACTAAGATTTCTAATACAATACTGAACAGGAGAGATGATAGTAGGCATACATGCCTAGTTCCTGTTCTCCAAGGGGAATGCCTTTACCTTCTCTCCATTGAGAACAATGTTGGCTCTCGGGTTTGTGTATATACTTTTAATTATGTTGAGGAAATTCTTTTCTATTCCTATTTTGTTGAGTGTTTTAATCATGAAAAAGTGTTGGATTTTGTGAAAGGCCTTTTCTGCATCAATTGACAGGATCATGTGGCTCTTGGTCTTTGCTTTGTTAATGTGATGAATTACAAAGATTTTTTTTTCTTTAATGTTGAACCATCCTTGCACATCCAAACAGAGTAAAAAGGGAAGTCTCAGAATGGGAAAAAATATTTGGTAATGACATGTCTGATAAGGGACTTATATCTAGAGTTTATAGAATACTCGAACACCACAACAAGATAAAGGTAAACCACCCAACTGCAAAATGGGCACAGGATATAAACAGACACCTCACCAAAAGACATTCAGATGGCGATCAAACACATGAAGAAATGTTCAAAATCCCTAGCTCTAAGAGAGATGCAAATTAAAACAACTATGAGATATCATCTCACCCCAGTAAGAATAGCAATATTTAACAGAGCAGCAAAGAACAACTGTTGGAGAGGTTGCGGAGAAACTGGAATCCTTATTCATTTTTGGTGGGAGTGTAAAATGGTGCTACCACTATGGAGGGCAGTATGGTGCTTTCTCAAAAAGTTGCAAATAGAAATACCATTTGACCCAGAAATTACACCAATGGGAATATGCCGTAAAGAAACCAGACCTGCCACCCAAACAGATATATGCACACCCATGTTTACTGCAGCCTTGTTCACAATAGCAAAGAGTTGGAAACAACCCAAGTGTGCATCAACAAATGAATGACTAGAGAAGCTATGGTATATTTATACAATGGAATATTATGCAGCACTGAAAAACAAAGAACTCATGAAATATAAATGGGTGACCATGGAGGACATTATGCTGAGTGAAATATCTCAGTCACAAAAAGACAAATGCTGCATAATGCCACAGATACAGAACAGAACTGATATGGGGGTTGGGGGAAACTAAAAAAAGAAGGGAGAAATAGTGTACACGGCACTGAAACAGACAAGGGAGAGAACCGTATAAAAGAAATATATGATTAGGTATTATTGGCATGACAAGAGTCCAGAATAAGCGTTGTATAATAAAGTGGTTGGGTGGGGGGTGGGGGGGAGACACATGACTTTATAACAATGAAAGAACTTTATTTTCCAAAAGGAAAAAAAGTGAATTGGGGGATGGGATAGGGGGACAGGGAGGAAAATGTGCAACAATGAGTGAACGAAAATCCAAGTTCTTTATAAACTTTCATTAAAATCTAATGTATATGTTGTTGTTGTTATGTGCTGTCGAGTCGCTTGCAACTCATAATGACCCTATGTACAAAAGCCCTAAATTTTGCTCTGTTCTGTGCCAATGTCACTGTCTCAAACACACCCATCCCGATTACCCCAGTCACTGAATCAATCCACCTCCTGAGGGCCTTCCCCTCCTGCGCCTGTCTGCCACCCTCCCAAGCATGATGTCCCTCTCCAAGGACCGATCTCTCCTCACAACATGACCAAAGTATGTCAGACGAAGCCTCAGAATCCTTGCCTCCAAGGAGCC
>NW_006399810.1:2688604-2690423 GCF_000299155.1 Elephantulus edwardii
ATTCCCATTTTTCTCATTGTCAGCCACAGTTTGTTATGATCCACAGTCAAACACTTTTGCATAATCAATTTTATACACACACACACACACACACACACACACACACACACACATTTGTAACAAAACATGGGTGGGGGGCGGAGAGGCCAGGCTTCTCTGCATCTGTAGACCTTCTATGAGCACTCAGCGCTAGACTTCCTTGCAAGCTCTTGCTTGGATGTCTTAATACCATTGTTTTAAATTCAAATTAATAATGTCATAACCTCTATTCCTTTTCCCCAGAACTCTCTGTGCTCCTATAGAAATAAAAGTCTAATAATTTGCTTTGGAATGCCATCTTATCTATTCTTAAGTGTGCAGATTGTAACACTTCTGGATATTCACTTCATAATGGACTAAAGCATGCTTAAAGGTATATTAATAATACTCTGTAATCAGCCATGAACTCTAACTATAAACAAAGACAGAACAGAAAAGGGCACCAGAAATTTGTTTATTTTGTAGATGGGACAGAATTAAGGTGGCATTCTTCCAGTATTAATTTTCAAGGTAAAATAGTCCATAAAGAAATCTATGTTAAAATGCATTAATTGAATATGGTTTCAGTACATGGAAGTTTGCCCAAATGATAATTACTGGAAAATGGACTAAGATTATAATTTGTGTAATTTTTATCTAAGAGACTATAATGTTAAAAAAATTCTCCTTCAAAAGACTTTAAAATCTTAAAAATGCAATATAAAAAAAATCTTTAAAATCAATATAAGAAGTTATTTTTCAAATATCTACATAGGCTTTTCCACATATAAAAAGATAACACATAATGAATAGTTCTGACTTTGTTATTGCCAACAAGTTAGAACTTTCGCCTAGTCGACCCTTCAGCCAGTTTTCAGAGGTATATATCACAAGGGAGAAGACCGCCCATCTTTCTAAGAACCACTGGTGGATTTAAACTACCCGAGAGCCTTGGGTTAGTAACTCAGCTCCATATTAATTAAATTACAGAAGATTAATAAGTCTAGAAAGATTAAAAAAAAACCCACTTTCAAGATATACTATTGATTTTTAGAAATTTCTGAGTTTGAAAGAAATGGGAAATAGTTTCTATTAACCTGCATCATCGATCTTGCCCAAATAACTGATTCTAAAAGTGCTAAAATAGTACAGATATCTCTGAACTATAGCTAAACTTTTATGAGAGTCATATATATACTAAGAGAGAACTTTGTTGTTGATGTTAGGTGCCATTGAGTAGCGTATGACTCATAGTGCCCTAGGAACAAGAGGTCTGAACCCTGTCCTATCCTGTGGCATCCTCACACCTCCTGACACACTAGAGCCCATTGCACAAATCACCATGTCAGTCTATGTGGTCAAGGGCCTCCCTCTCCGTCACCGACCCTCCACCCTTCTGAGCATCATGTCCCTCTCCAAATAATAGCCTCTCTTAGCAACATGCTGAAGTATGTGAGGCAAAGCCTCATCATCTTTGCCTCCAAAGAGCACTCTAGCTGCACCCCTCTCCAAGACGTATTTGTTCTCTTGACCACCCATGTGATGTTCAGTGCTCTTCGCCAACACCACAGCTCCAAGGCATCAATTCTTCTGTCATCTTTATTCCTGTTCAGCTCTCAGATATATAGCAAGTGATCTGAAAGACCATGGC
This sequence comes from Elephantulus edwardii, assembly GCF_000299155.1. NCBI lineage: Eukaryota > Metazoa > Chordata > Mammalia > Macroscelidea > Macroscelididae > Elephantulus > Elephantulus edwardii. The sequence goes on from NW_006399810.1 coordinate 2,690,274, forward strand.
CTGAATCAGATGCACCTTAGTCCTCAAAGTGACGTCATTACTCATCAATAATTTGGAGAGGTTCCTAACTGCAGGCTTTCCCAGTGTCTCCTTATATCCTGACTGACAGTACCAAAGGTGTTAACTGTTAGTCCATGTAAGATGAAGTTG
>NW_006399810.1:2693198-2731950 GCF_000299155.1 Elephantulus edwardii
TACTGAAGAGCAATGTTGTCTCTCTGGAGACTAAGGTGTGCCTGATACAGGCCATGGTCTTTGCAATCACTTGTTCTGCATCAGAGAGTTGGACAATGACTAAGGAGGATAAAAGGAGAATTGATGCCTTGAGCTTTGGTGTTGGAGAAGAGTGTTGAGGGTACCATGGACTGTTAGGAAAACAAGCAGATTCATCCTGGAGAGGGTTAAACCAGGCGGCTCCTTGGAGGCAAGGATTCTGAGGCTTCGTCTGACATACTTTGAACATGTTATAAGGAGGAACCGGTCCTTGGAGAGGGACATCATGCTTAGGAGGGTGGAGGGACAGCGCAGGAGGGTAAGGCCCTCTATGAGGTGGATTGATTCAGTGATGCGAAATCGGGATGGGTATGTCGCAGGCAGTGTGATTGGCACAGAACAGAGCAGAGTTTAGGGCTGTTGTATACTGCGTCACTATGAGTCGCAAATGACTCGATGGCACATAACAACAACAATAACAACAACAACAACAAAAACAACAACAATTCTCTGACTAAAACTGGTAGACATTTCTAAGGTTTGGTGGAGGAGGAAGACTACGGTGTGGGGGTGACACCAACTCCAGAAATGCCAATGTATCGTGAACCTACGGAAGTTTGCTTGAGGAACAGAAGTTGTTCTGATTTATGAGCATGAGCCAGGCTTGGGGATCTCTGATAGCAGTGTCAATAGGAGCTGCCCCACTAATTCAAAACCCGTGTCTCTGATGGTTTGAATTTACCAGTGGTTCTGCAGGAAAATATGGGCAATCTCCTCCTGCGCAATCTGCTACCTGGGAAACCCACTTCCTAGTGACCAGAATGGCGTGGAGACTTCTCTAAGGGGAGAAGATGAACAAAGGAGGAAGCTTGCTCGTGCTGCTGATCCTTGTTCTAGACTTGGAAGCAAAGGTCAACTCTGCTATTAGTGGACTGAATGGTTTATTGGAAACTTGAGTTGGAAAGTTTAGGTTCTTCAAGAAAATCTGCTATTTCAGAGACTGAAGGCTATTTCTGGAGAGATTGTTTCTTTTTATATTAGTATCGATTTATAAAACAGCTCTGTTGAAATACACTTTACGTAATGTAAAATTCACTATAAAGGTATAATTTAATTATTTTAGCCAGCATAACCATAATCATATTTTCATCACTCCATTCAGGGTCTTTTCTTGCGGTCACCCCTGTTCACTGACACAGCCAGGAGGTAATGTTTCTTGCATCTTTCTTAGCCATTCCACATGAATGGACTCTTCAACTTAGCGTAGCGTTTTCAAAGTTCACTGATTCACCCTCAGGCATTATCCGTAAGTCTGTTCCTTTTAACTGCTGACTAGTATTCCGTTACTAATAGGTATTGGTCATCCATCTATCTGTTGATAGGTACTTGGATTGTTCCCATTTTTTTTTTACTATAAATAATGCTGCTAAAATATCTGTGTATAAATCTTTGCATAGAAATAATTCTCATTTCTTTTGAAAAAACTGTAAAGTCCTATTAGTACAACTGCTAAGTTACACATTATATTTTTATTTATGATATTAAGAAGTGGCCACAATGTTCCTATTATTCTATATTCCCCCCGCGATATAAGAGAATAACACTTTATTCCTTCATGTCCTCTGAATACTTGTCATAATCTGCCTTTTTTAATTATAGTCATCGTAGTGGGCATGAAGGTCCTTGGACGGTGCAAATGATTTGCCTTTGAGGAAGGCTTAGTGGTAAGAAACTGCAAGGCCATTGGTGGCCTAGTGGCAAGGAACTGCGCTGCCAAAGTAAAGGTATTTGGTTTGAATCCCCCAGCTGGTCTGCAGGAAAGAATGGGCAGTCTCCTCTGCTGCAATCAACTGTCTTTGAAAATCTGCTGGAGGGTCAGCTACAGATCATGGTACACACAACTAGTCAAAAAAGGTTCGTGGGTCAAACCCACCAACAGGCATCACAGAAGAAATGTTTGGCAATCTGCTTTCATAAAGAGAGTATTATAGCAAAAGAAACTCTGAAACATTTCTATTATCTCTGATTTACACAGGTAATACGTCAGAATCAATTCATTGGGAAAGCGTCTGGTTTTTCTGGTTTAGTGGGTGTGAAGGAGTGCTACAACATCATTGTTCTTGTTGTGGGTCGTCATGTTGGAAATGATTCATGGTTGACCCTCCACTGGGTTTTCAGAGACTGTAAACATTATGGGAGGAGACAACCCATCCTTCTGTGAAGCCGCTGGTAGATTTAAACTGTCTGCACAACTCCTTACCTGCAGGCCATCAGTTGTACTAGTAGTTAAAGCAAAGCTAAATCACTTCAATAGAGTACTTGTTATTGTTGTGTGCCACAGTCAGCCCAGACCCATAGCTGATCCTCTGGTGGGTTTTCAGAAGCATTTAATCTCATGGGAGGAGACTGCCCACCCTCCCGCAGAGCGGCTGGTGGCCTCGAACCTTGTGCCTCTGAGACTTACAGTACAGCTTCTTGCCACTAGGTCACCAGACCTTTCCTAAATAGAGTACTAGTAATTAAAACTTTGGGTCTCAGCGTCCCTTTTCAGCAGGAAGTAGCTAAGGGAATACGCCATCCCCTTTTCCTTATGAATCAGGGTGAAGTCTCTCTCAGGGAGGAGTGATAGGGAATGGCAAAGGACACAAGGACAAAGGAGATTAATCAGAACTGACTTTGACAAGCACTGTGGCAATTGGACAATTAAACAGACATTCGGATGGCGGGGAAGAAGAACAAACTGGGGAGGAGGGTGGAGAGAATGGTGCGGCAATGAAGGAGTGAAAGCCCAGAATCCCTGTGAATGTTCATTGAAACTAATAAAATTTAATAATAATTAAAAAAAATAATAAAACTTTGGGTCTAAGAAGTGAGAACTGTTCAACATCGGGACGTGACTTACTATTATTACTATCATTAAATAAAATGCTGTTTCTACTTTAGAGAGACATATACTTCAAACAATCAATAATCTGGTAAGAAAAGAAAGAATCTCTCTCTTTTTTTTAATCTTTTCAAAAGTTGTTTGTTTTAAATCCAAACTTTTATTTCTGGATAATTTTACATTTAAATTTTATATATTAATTATAAAACTTGAATATAAAAAGTATTTGAAGATATGTTGGTTTTTAACATATAATTAGATAAATGAAGGCTATTTCCACAGCTGGAAAGCAAATCTATTTCCTAAATTACCACAAAGTCAGATCAGGATCCACTATCAAGTTTAAATTATGTAAATTCTCTAAGGAGGTAGAGGTTCATATTGGAAAGCAATGCTAAAATACTGACAGAACCTAATAATTATATCAAAGATGTGTGTATAGAAGCAAAAAAACCCAACAACCAAACCCCAAAACCAAACCCAACATAACAAAAAACCCCCCCACCACAAAACCCCAACTCAATCACGATCAAGTGTGTACTAGATCCGCCAAAGATCTCTAAGGCTGTAGACCTTTCCAGGGGCAGACTGCTCCCATCTGTCCTGCAGAGGTTACTGTTATACACTGCAGAGCCACAGATGACTCACAGCAGACTCTCCAGTAGGTTTTCAGAGGCAGTAAACGGCACGGGAGGAGACCGCTCATCTTTCTCCAATAGAGCAGCTGGTGGTGGATTTGAACCACATACTAGACCTCCCCTTAGACGCACAGGAAGTACCTGAGAAGACCATGGCCTGGATCAGAAGCACCTGACTCTTTTAACTGCTGTCACTGCTTTTCAAAGCATTGACTTGCAGGTAGCAGCCTGACATATCATAGCTCACTTAGCTACCAGGGCTCTCTTTATAAATATACACAAAAACATTTAAAGAAATTTAACTGCTTCTCTATCCATCATGATGATGACTATCTGTCCACTGGCAAGGATTTCTGTTTTGTTGACTTTTGAGATGCAATCCACAGTGAAGGTTGCAGTCTTTAATCTGCAGCAAGTGCTTCAAGTCCATCTCACTTTCAGCAAGCAAGGTCGCATCATCTGCACAACAAAGGTTACCGATGAGTCTTTCTCCAATCCTGATGACACATTTTCTTCACAGAGTCCAGCTTCTTGAGTTATTTGCTCAGCATACAGGTTAAACAGGTATAGAGAAAGGATACAACCCTCATACACACCTTTCCTAATTTTAAATCATGTAGTGATCATGTAACAGCCTTTTGGTATTTAGAATAACTTGGTTTTTTATATATCTATTTGCTTTTAAAAACTTGTCTTAATATTCCAACCACATGTGAATGAATTAATTCTCTTCCATTTATCTGTATCTGTAGGCTAAACTAGGACCTTTTTTGACATTCTTGTATGTAAGGTATGGGAGTGATATGAATTAAGGGAGATAAGAGGCAAAGATTACACTTGGGGTAACATTTTCCAGTTCAAGAACCATGATCCATTTTTGTTGATAGGTTCTGTTGAGTCAAGTACAACTCACAGCGACCCTGCAAACAACAGATCTGAAATATGTCCTGTCCTGTGCCATCCTTACAATCTCTGACACACTCACGCCCATTACTGCAGTCAATGTGTCAATTTACCTCACTGAGAGTCTTTTTCCCTTTCTCTGTCCCTCCACCTTTCCAATGAATAGCCTCAACATCCCCAAAGTATGTGAGATGAAGCTTTATCCCCTTTGCCTGTAAGAAGCATTCTGGTGGCACCTTCTCCAAGACATGTCTCTCTGTTCTTTTGACACTCCAGGGGATACTGAGTACTCTTATCCAACACCACATTTCAAAAGTATCCATTCTTTTTCCGTTTTCCTTAATCACTATCCAGCTCTCAGCAGCAACCATGGCCTGAATCAGGCATACTTTATTCCTCAAACTAACATCACTGCTCCCCAATAATATGGAGAGACCCCAGATTGTAGACTTTCCCAGTGCAACATGTCTCTTACCTCCTGACTGCTGGTAGCAAATGTACTGACTGTAGATCAATGTAAGTAATGATCCAGTGTTGTTGTGTACTGTAGAATCAGAACTGACTGTCTGGCGGGTTTCAGAGGCAGTTAATCCACAGGAGGAGAATGTCCATTCTTCTCCTGCGGAGCAGCTTGTGGCCTCGAACCACATGCCTTGGTATTGCACTGCAGCTTCTTGCCACTAGAATGATCCATTAGTGCGTGTGGTTTTTGGTTTTTTTTAAATCTTATTTTGTGTGAAGATGTAATGGAGTAAGCAAAAACATAACAACAGAATGGATAAACTTTGGTAAACTTATTTTAGTTGCATGTATTGAAATGCGTGTGTAGAGGATTGTAAAGTAAAATATATCGTACCATCATCTTTTTAAAAAGTTGGAGAGAAAGCTCTAGAGAAAACGGAAAGGATGCAGACTTTCCCTTTTTTAGCAAGAGCCTGAAGTTGTTTTAGAAATAGATCACTTATTATTTTTAGTCTGCAAAGTAGATGCCAGTCAGAGCCATTTCTGACCTTCTGAGGAAAGACAAAGGCCAGAAAACAGCTCAGCTTCATATTAGAAAACAACCTAATTTTATTAAAAAAAAAAAAAAAAAGAACATGCTGGGTAGTAACAAAGACTAGGTATAACTAGACAGCATAAGAATTACTAAGAACAGACATCGACAAAAAGAAAAAAATTCCTAAACCCCATCCACACATTGTTGATGCTCGTTTTGCTTTCCATTAATCAATGTTTTGGCGCCTTCATAGAAACGCCTGAGTGCACTCTGTCTGCACATACAAGTGTTTTTATTACTTTGCACAAACCGCCCTCGTGGCTAGCGTGCTGGGCTTGGCGGGCACACACATCACGATAGTCCCCAATCCAGCTAGAAGCACCATCGTAGGGCTTGTTCAAAGTGCAAGCAGTTGGACTACAGCAATTGGACAGGATTGGGCAACAGGACTGACTGCAACAGTCCTAGAAAAGCCTGTGGTGGGGGGGGGGGGGGGGGGGAGCCTCGGTTGCTTGGGGGGGGGGAGGCCAGTCGAGAGAGGCGGTGGGCCTCAACACGAACTGCTGACACGGTGACAATAGTGGGTTCCAGACAAGCTCGTGAGGGCGATGCAGGATCCCGCAAGGTTCTGCTCTTTGTTCTCTGGGGTGCGACGAGTTGTAGTCAACTCAAAGCACCAAAAAACCACCACCACAACAGAAAGGAGCCTGGTGATGCAGTGGTCAAAGAACTGACGACCAAGAGTCAGCATTCTGTGGGAGAAAGAGCTGATCGTCAGCCTTTAAAAAAACACCATCGGGGATCTCCATGCTGCTCTGCGGCTTCACTGTGAACTGAGGTGGTGAGCTTGGTCTGGGGATTAGCAGTCTAGGCGTCAGGCAACATCTGAGTTGTTTTCTTATCACAATAAAAATCTTAATTAATGCTTTGTTGCAAAGGTAAAGTTCCTTCCTTGAAATTGGAATGTTGTATGTTGTATACTGTTGTAAGCATCACTGAGTCAGAACTGGCCCTCCCAGCAGGTTTTCTGGGCAGTACATTGCACAGGAGGAGACTGCCCATCCTTCTCCTGTGGAGCAGCTGGTGGATTTGAACCATGTGCTTTTGGGTTGGCAGTGCTACTCCTGGCGTGTTGTTAATTTGATGGGGAAGCATGCACCTTTCTGGATCCCACTGGCTGTATTATCTTAGCTGCACACCCCACTACTACGGCTTTTGTCATAGCAACGACAGCTAAGATGTCCATTAACACTCAACATGTACTGTATTCTTTGTTAAGGCTCCTACATACATTAATGGAATCATGGACAAGAAAATGACAATTTAGAAGTGATTTGTCCAAAGTCGTAATGCTACTAAAGTGTTAAGATATCAAACCAGCATTGTTCTAATTTCATGTTATGCTTCAACTCAAAGTACAATGCCCACCTGTCTTCACTATCAACAATCTGGAACTACTTTTGCCTTAAGCAGAATACACAGAAAGATTCCTTTGCCTCAAAAGGCAAAAACCTCAGTAGCAAGCTGCCTCTTAGGAGACGGTCAGTGTCCCATGCATCTTCCCAAGACACACTGTGCCCTGCCACCCCCATTTCCCTAAGACACACTGTCTGTGCCCCGCACCCCAAATCCACACTATCTATACCCTATACTTCCATCTCCCTAAGGCACATTGTCTGTGCCCCACACCCCCTCTCCACAGTCTGTGCCCGCACCCCCCACCCCCCACTGTCTGCGCCCCACACCCATCTCTTTAAGGACGTGCTCTCCTCCGGCATTGCCCAAATCCTCTGTTTTAGCTTTTGCTTAGTTTCCCAATTTGAGTTTCTGATTTCCCTTGTGGTAGGAAAGCAGACAGAAAAACTTAATTTAACCAAATTAAGAAAGATATGCAATCTGCAGTTTCAATAAAGCCAATCAATTGATAAAAAATAGAAAGGAAAAAACACTGAGTTTGCTTTCTTCTAAATTTCTGTCTCATTTGGTGAATTCTAAAAATTTTACCTATGATGAGAATTATATTCTTTGCAATCATTTTACAGACATTAATCTTGCCTTTCTAATTGACAACAAACTCTTTGTGAGCATAAATTTCCCCTTCCATTTATCCTTTTTATTTCTGCATTCTTCAAGGTATATACGATGAAGGATATGTAAAATTATGCTGAAAATTAACATTTAAAAACATAATTTTATATCTAAAAAAATTCACCTGCCAGAAAATTTTCCTTAATTAGCACTTAATTCTGAATTGGATGATTGGCTACTCCTTTGTGTAATAGTTGCTTTTTATAATATTTCATTAATATTGTAGTATAAATTCACATATCTATAATGTCAAAGAGCTCGATTGTTGTGGCAGTATTCTACCAATGATTCTTTAAAGCAATACTGTCATTTCAAAATTTAAGAGTACAGATGCTAGTTTTACACAGAAAGCACAATGACATTTTCTGCATACAGACATGTACTGTGTTTACATATATAAGCTAGCAGAATAGAGTTCTCATGGAAGTCTGTAGCAAGAGGAGTTGCTAACTCAAAGGTACCTCATCTCTCATGGTTCAAATCTACCAACAACTCCACGGGAGAAAGATGGACCGTTTCCTCCTGTTGATTTCTATACTGACTCAGAAACTACACTGCTGGGAGTTCGAAGTGACTTTACAGCAGTGAATCTGAGAGTAGAATAGTATTTGCCACAATGTTTACAAAAATTTTAATATGGTTTTAAGTTTAGGAGGTAGGGTAACAGTTGGCTCTCATTTTCTTATTTCTTAAAACAACCCATTCTTTCTCCTTTCATTGCTCTTTGTTTCTTTTTTAATTTCCAAGTTCCATGAGGATAATTTTTCTTTTTGTAAGAATAATACCTATTAGTATCTGCAGTTGATCAGTTTCTAACAACTGAATATTCTTTATTTTACCATCATTCTTTAAAATATTTTTTATTATGGAACTTTCTTTTTAAAAAAAGAATATATCTGATTGCAAATTTACAAATCATACTGCCTTTTTATCCTTAAAAGTCATCTTTTTTTTTGTTCAGTATCGTAAATAGGCAATTATTTTCTTTCAAGTCTTTGAACACATCATTCCATTCTATTTCTACTCTGATATTTCTGTTGATGAATCACTTTGTAATCTTTGTATCTGCTCCTTTATAGATAAAAGTCTTTCCTATGCTCCTTTAAAATTTTGTCTTTGGTTTTAATAACCTTTGTTCTAATTCACCAAAATTTGATTTTATTTTATATACCTGGCTTAGATTAATGGTGTTTCATTAGTTTGGAGCTTGATGGCATTTCAAAGTTTTGGAAAATTTAGTCATTACCTCTTCAAACATTGCTTTCCCTCAATCTCTCTTTTTCTGAGACTCCAATTATATTCACATTAACTCTTCTCATCATATTTCTGTCTCTTACCCTCCTTTTTGAACATTTGTTACTTCTTGTTTTTATAACTTTTTTATTTTATACTGGTTTACTTACAAAGGTCATATCAATTGTTTTTCTGGCTCTTTCCCCTTTTCTTTACCCACTCCTCCCTCCAACCATCAAAACTGTGCAACCCTATGATTATCACCACCCCTTCCCCACACCTATCATTACAACTCTGCTCTCCCTGCCTCACCTTGGATCTTCATACACATCATACAATAATGGTCTTATACAGTATTTGTCCTTATGAGACTGAGCTAGTTCACTTAGCATAATGCTTTCCAGTCCCTCCAAAGTTAGGTAATGGTTTACAAAATCATTGTTCTTGCGTGCTGCACAGTATTAAATCATGTGACTGTATATAATTTCTCAATCCATTCCACTGTGGATGGGCATTTGGATTGTTTCCATGTTCATGCGATGGTGAATAACACTGCTATGAATACTGGTGTACAAGTCTCTGTTCATGCCTCAGTTCTCATTTTTGTGGGGTATACTGGGTCAAATGGAATTCCTAAGTTCAGCTTTTTGATAATGCACCAAACTGCCTTTCAGAGTGGTTATCCCGTATGACAATCCCGCCTCTTGCCACAATCTCTCCAATATTCATTACTTGCTGTCCTGCTAAATGTTGCCACTGTTACTTAAGACTATAATGCCATAAAACTAGAAATTAACCACAAGAGGATAAACCTTATAAAGTCACCAACGTGGAAGCTAAATAACACCCTGCTAGAACATGACTGGCTTATAGAAGAAATAAAGAATGAAATAAAAAAAGTTCCTCAAAACAAATGATAATAAAAATACAATGCACTCAAACTAAGCTAAGGCAGTTCATAGCAATTGGCACACACATAAAAAAATGAAGACTGAAGCAAAATTGTGCAACAATGAATGAATGAAAATCCAAAATATCTGTAAACGTTCATTAAAATTAATAAAATAAAATTTAAAAAAACAACAACATAGCTTCATTTAAGAAATACTAATTTCAGACTTAAAAAAACCCCTAAACCCAAACTCACCAATCCCAGAAAATTAAAATTGTGAGGTGCTCAGTTTCCTTGAAGTCCAAAGAGCAAACAATAATGTGTGGGAGTCAGATATGATGACCTATTTTTCAATGATCATTTTCCTAGTAATCCCCAAAATAGTATTTTTGCTTGTAGTAATTTTTTAAAAGAACAAATATAGTTTTAGGTATAGGGTAAAAAAAATATGCTCTACAACATCTATTTATCTTTTACTTTTCAAAGAGAAGAGTGAACTGGGAGGGGGTGGGCAGGGAGAAAAGGGTAATAATGAATGACTGGAAACACTAAGTCACTGTAAACTTTCATTAAAATTAATTTAAAAAAGAATGAAGCAAAATTAATGATCTCACTCAACACTTTCATCAAATAGAAAAAGAACAACAATATAATGCCACAGCTTCTAGAAGAAAGGAAATTATAACAAGAACTGAAATCAATGCAATAGAAAACAGAAAAATAACTAAAACCATCAATAAGACCAGGAGCTGGTTTTTTGAAAGGGTCAATAAAATTGACAAACAATTTGCAAACCTAACAAAAGAGAAAAAGAGAACACACAAGTAACTCAATTACGGAATGAGAAAGGTGACATTAACAACAGAATTAGAGGAAATTAAATCTGTAATATCAGAATATTATTATGAATAGCTATACTCTGATATGCTTTGGGCAGAATGTTAAATGATTCAAGAAGCATTAAAAGAAGATGGAAGGAGTATACAGTTACTGTACCAGAAGGAATTAGCTGACACAGAAGAATTTCATGAAATAATGTATGAGCAAGAGCCTATGGTGATGAAGGAGGACGCTCAAGCTGTTCTGAAAGAACTGGCAAAAACCAAGGCTCCAAGAGTTGACGGCATACCAGCTAACATATTTCAACAAACAGATGCTGCCCTGGATGTGCTCACTAACTTGTGCCAAGAAACCTGGAGGACAGTCACGTGGCCACCTGAGTGAAGAGATCCATATTTGTTCCCACTCCAAAGAAAGGTGACTCAACAGAGTGTGGAAATTATCGACCAATATCATTAATATCACATGCAAGCAAGATTCTGCTGAAAGTTATAAAAAAATGACTGGAACAACACATCAACAGAGAACTGCCAGATGTGTAGGCTGGGTTTAGACGAGGCCGTGGTACTGGGGATATTATGGCTAATGTTAGATGGATCTTGGCAGAGAGTTGAGAGTACCAGAAGAATGTCTATCTGTGTTTCACTGAGTATGCAAAGGCTTTTAACTGTGTGGATCACAAGAAACTGTGGCTGACTCTGAGAAGAATGGGGATCCCAGCACATTTGATTGTGTTTATGTGAAACCTATACTTAAACCAAGAGGCAGTCATCAGAACAGAGCAAGGAGACACTGAGTGGTTCAAAATTGGGAAGGGGGTCCACCAGGATGTACTCTGTCTCCATACCTTTTTAATCTGTATGTAGAACAGATCATCCAGGACGCTAGGCTGTATGAGGAATAATTTGGCATCAGGAATGGAGGAAGATTCATCAACAACCTGTGTTATGCAGATGACACAATTCTGCTTGCTGAAACTAAGGAGGCCCTGAAGACTGCAGCCTTCAATATGGATTGAAGCTCAACATCAAGAAAACAAAGATTCTCACCAATTGGCAACATCAGTATGGATGGTGAAGAGATTGAGATTGTTAACAGTTTTAGTTTGCTTGGTTCCACAATCAACTTTCTTGGTACCAGCAGCCAGGAAATCAAGAGACAAATTGTACTGAGAAAGTCAACTGTAAGAAACCTCTCCAGAGTACTGAAGAGCAATGATGTGAAGCTGGAGACTAAGGTGTGCCTGAGCCAGACTATAGTCTTTGCTACTGCATGCTATTCATTGGAGAGCTGGACAGTGACTAGGGATGATAGAAAGATTTGATGCCTTTGAGCTGTGGTGCTGGACAAGAATGTTGAATATACTATTGGAAGGCTAGGAGAACAAACAGGTTCATCCAGGAGAGGGTGAAACTAGGCTGCTCCTTGGAAGCAAGGATACTGCAGCTTCATCTGACATACTTTGAGCATGTTGCAAGTAAGGACCAGTACTTGGACAGGGACATCATGTTTGGGAGGTTGGAGGGACAGTGCAAGAGAGGAAGACCCTTGGTAAGATGGATTGATTTAGTGATTGGGGTAATGGGAATAGGTGTGTTGGAGACAGTGAGTTTGGCACAAGATAGAGCAGGGTTTAGGGCTCTTGTACACAGGGTCACTATGAGTCGTAAGCAACTTGATGGCACATAACAACAACATACTCTGATATATTTGAAAAGTTAGAGGAAATAGACAAATTCCTTGAAACTCATGCCCTCTGCAGACTGACACGATCAGATGTAGAATACTTGAACAGACAATCACAAAAGAAGAAATTGAGCAGTCCATAAAAAGACTTACACACACAAAAAGTCCAGGACCAGACAGCTTCACAGCTGAATTCTACCTAACATTCAGGGAAGATTTATCAACAATCCTAGTCATTTAAAAAAACAGAAAAAGAAGCAGCACTCCCAGAAATATTCTATGAAGCATAACCCTAATACCAAAATCAGGCAAAGACATTACAAAAACCCCGAAAACTACTATCTCTCATCAACACAGATGGAAATCTCCTCCTGGGAAGTTTATAGTTAGAAGTTCGTTTCAACTTAACAGCAGTGAGATGTTTGCTGTTTAGCTTCCTTGAGTTCTTGATGCCAGTGAATTTATTTTACTTCCATTTCAAATACATTTTTGTTTGTAAATTTTTTTTTAAATTGTGATTTTAAGCAAAGTTTACATAAAGGCTGTGGTTTCATTCACTTATTGTTGCAGTTTCCTCCCTCTCCCAGTCCATTTTGCAATGCACCTCTGTATATTATATATACATATAATAGCTAATCATACATTCCTTTCGACAGTTTTCCCTGATGTGTTCCAATGCAGTTTTCATTATCCACTCTTTTCCTGTTCTCCTCTCCAACCTCCCATGTCAGTCCTATTTTATAGCAGCATTGCCATGCAGTGTTTGTCCTTTTGTGACTGAGATACTGCACTCAGCATAATGTCTTCCAGGCTCAACAGTGTTTTGTAGTGTTTTACAACTTCATTGTGTTTCCGTGTTCTGTAATATTATACGTGTGCATGTATTACAGTTTTTCTGTCCATTCATTGGTTGATGGGCATTTGGGCTGAATGTATTTTTTAATTCTCTAATTCCTCTTTAATGTTTTTCCTAAAAAAATTTATTTTATACTGGTTTGCTGACAAAGTTCATATACAATGTGTTTCACACTATTCTTCACTCACATTATGGTTCATACAATCATTCCCATTCATTATGTTTTATAAAATTAATCACCATGGACAATGCCCACCCTTATCCTGTTTTTTCAGGTCCTCAACAGATCTTCCCCATTTTCTGAACCTCCTTCCTCCACCCACCAAATTTCACCCCTACCCATCCTCACTCCTCGGTTCCCGCCTCTCCCCACTTTGGGTCACCATACGTTCTAATAGTGATCCTTCTATTTTTTTTTTAAAAAATAGTCTTACGCAGTATTTGTCCTGTGAGATTGCGTCAGTTCACTCAGCATAATACTTTCCAGTTACTCCCACGTTAGGTAGTGATTTCCAAATCATTGCTCCTACATGCTGCATAGCATTCCATCATGTGAATGTACCACAATTTCTCAATATATTTGACTGTGGTTGGATATTTGGGTTGTTTCCATGTTCTTGTGATGGTGAATAACACTGCTATGAACACTGGTGTACAGATATACTTGTATCTCAGTTCTAATTTCCTTGGGGTATATTCCTAGTAGTGGAATAACTGGGTCATTTGAACGTTCTATGTTTAGTTCTTTGAGAAAATGCCAAACTGGTTTCCAGAGCGGTTGTACCATTTTAAAAACCCACCAACAGTGTATGAGAGTTCTCACCTCTCCACATCTTCTCCAACATTTATTACTTGTTGCCATGCTAAACTTTGCCACTGCTACTGGGGTGAGAAATATCTCATTGTGGTTTTGATCTGTATTCCTCTTATTGCCAGTGATTTTGAGCATTTCTTTACGTGTCTGTTGGGCACTTGACTGTCTTCCTCTGTGAAAAGTCTTTCCATGTCTTTTACCCACTTTGTAATTGGGTTATCAGCTCTTTTTCTTCTGGAGTCCCAGTATTCTGTAAACTTTTGTTATAAGACCCTTGTCTGAGATGGTATGGCCTAATGTTTTCTCCCCTTTGGTAGGTCTTCTTTTCACCCTACTGGAAAAGTTCTTGATGCACACTCTTTAGATGGTCCCATTAATCAATTTTCTCCTCTCCAGACTGTGCTTTGTTGGCTATATTTATCAGCCTCTTTATACCATAGACTAGGCCTTTCAAGGTTGGTTTTAAAAAAATGCTTTCTAATTTGGTTACTGAACCTTTATGTGTGTTCTTTGATTTCCATGGATAAATTAAGCAAGGTGATGTTAAAGTCCATGTCTAACAGCTCCACTTTCTTGATCCTCTTTGAGTCTGGTCTTCTGTATCTCATGGTTCTTTACTATTTCATTCCTTACTGTTTTGTGTTTCTTTATATGACTGCTTATTTTTAATGTAAAATAAATAGGAAAAACTTTAACTTCAGGTTGAGTATAATATACCTTCTTTAAGAAAGGATTTAAATCCGCTTTGGTATTTGACTATAAAGTTTTGGCACTATAGTGGTTAAGTGGTGGACTGCTAACCACAAGGTGAGTAGTTCAAAACCACCAGGTGTTCTATAGGACAAAGATGAAGTCATCTCCTTCTGTTAAGATTTACAGCTCAGCAAAGTGATGGAGGGCTGCTGTGAGTGGGAACTAGTGGCAGTGAGATTGGTTTTATCTGGAAGATAACTAACTAGCTACAGGCATGCAGGATTTTGAATCCTCTTAATTCAGTAAGTAACTGAGAGAATTGATTGTTAGGCCTCGTTCCCTGTGCAGGCCTTTCTCCTGTGGTTCAACTTTATCTGCATTCCACGCATATGAACAATTTGCTTAAAGTAAGTAAAATGTGATCTAAATTGCCTTTTGAACCCATTAGGTATGCAGCTGAATGCATATGAAGCAAATGCATTATTGCTGAGGTATTGGGAAATATGGAAAGAATCTCTGCTTTATTACAAAGTTAAAAATTAATTAGCACACATTTAGAAGCACTGAAATTGAGGAAGCAACAGAGGATGCTATGCAATATGACACAGATAAAGCTATATATACAAGAAAGGTTAAACACAGTTGGCAATCAAGTTTTTGTAGACAGGGAATCAAGAGAATGATAAAGGACAAATCACTGCTTAGGGAATTAAGACAGATGGCTAGGTTGAATGAGTTTCCTGAGTGCTTCTTACTAAATGGGAACTTGATGAAAAATGTACAACAAACGAACATATTCAAGCTAAACATGCTGATTTTCTTAGGGGGGAAAAAAAACCCCAAAAACAACAAACAAATCAACTAACAACCGTCCTTCACCACTAGCATTATGTATTACAGACTACGTTGTTAGGTGCCGTCGAGTCCATTAGGAGTCTCCATACTAGAGGGCAGCTGCCCGGTAGGGTTTCCTGGACTGTAATATTCACACACAGAACACCAGGCCTTTTCCCCACAGAGCAGGTGGTGGGCTGGAACCTCCACGTTTTGGCTGGCAAATGGGTACTGAGCCTCCGCACCAGCAGGGCTCTGTTAAAAGGTAATTAGCACTGCTCACGGCCACTGAGTTATAGCTGGCCCTGCAGCGGGCTCTGCTGTGACAATGGTCGGGAATTCAAACTGCCACAGAAGTGCCACCAGCAGAGCGGGGCCAGTGCAGCTCCCAAAGGACACCGCCACCAGGGCGCTCTTTTAACAGGCTCTACAGAAACTCTGTGTGTGTGTGTGTGTGTGTGAGAGAGAGAGAGAGAGAGAGAGATGCAGATTTATTAAAAGTGATGCACAGAAACACAAATTTTCCACAGGAAAACTGGGTGAAGGAACTATCCAATAAAGTAAGACTGAGGAGGGAAAGGGGTAAACTTTTAAATGTTTAAATCTAAGAAGTACAAATAAAACAATACTGAGTATTATGAGTAGCTAACTAGGGATGATGGCTGGAAATTCAGTCCACATCTGTCTAACCCAGACAGATGGAGGCAGCAGCCCCTCATGCTCCGGCTTTCCCTGGTTGACTTTCCCGTCAACACTCCTCTTCCCAGGAAGGGTCCTCAGGAACGAGATGGGACGTATCTGTGAACCTCCCCCTCTCAGTTTTCTCTAGGTCTCAAGAGCGGAACCAGTGTAAGCCGGGCGGGACCGTGAAAGTTGTGTCTCAGAGTAAAGGGGCTTCAAAGCATTGTCACAGCAGTCCTTCCATGAAGGGGACCTGAGAACCTAGCTGCTCACGTCTGACTGAGTGTGGAGGGGACACTTTCCTCATCCAGAAAGCTCCTTAGGGACAGGACATAAAATGTCCTGACAAAAATATGCCTCTTTTGACTGGCATACCTTAGCTGCTGCGTCTACCAGGAAATGAAAGGAACAAACTTAGCAGCGCTCTGGTGGGGTGGTCTAGAACAGGGAGCTAAGATGCTCACCCCAAAGCACGTAGGTGGCATGACCCCATGACCCCATCAGCTGCTCTGTGGGAGAAAAATGGGCAAATTACCTCCCATGTGGGTCACAGGCTCTGAAAACCCACTGGAGGGTCAGCTGGGAGATGGCTCTGACTTGATGGCAATGAGCTTGAGGTGGATTTTGTTGTTATTGTTTGTTTGGGGTTGGTTTTTGTTTTCTTCTGTGGGTTTCGTTTTGTTTTTAGTGTTATGGTTACAGATCTAGCTAAGGGCAGGGAAAACGGAGAATAAGTAAAATACTTAGGAGCAGGGGTTGAATGGAGAGATAGGGAGAAAGGGGGCGGGCGGGGCAGGAAAATGATAGAATTAGATTGCATTTGAACATTGACATTAAGGGTTATATACCAGCCAGCCTGAGCTTGTACTTTGGTTTCATGCTGTATTAGCTCTGACCGGTTGATTTAGGCTCACAGCAGCACTGTGTTATACCGAAAATTCAATGACTGATTTTTCAGAAAGGCATCCAGGGCTTGAACATAATACCATTCGGTTAGTAGCCAAGCACAAGAACCATTTGTATCACTATGGAGCAAAACAGAGCAAATTATTAAGCACTTTGTCTCTTAATTTCCTATCCCCCTTGAGTATAGGGATACTCGTAACGTACTCAAAGCATTCATAAAGATTAAGTGAGCTGAAGCATGTAGATACGTGGACACTGCCTGGCATTCTTTCTTCCCTTAAGCTACTAATTCTTTTTGTCTCTACCTCCCCTAAAGGTTTAAAAGAAGAAACAGTGACGTTAAGGCCAATCTTTTGCTCGTCAATCAGGAGTGGCAAAAGACAAATTTGAACTTGAATGAATGAGACGTGGTGCCTGCCCAAGTCTTCCCTTGAACAGCCTTATAGTATGTCTATTTCCTCACTCCCCAGCTCCATGAATACTTTACAGCAGGCTGCCCAACACTTTTTGAAACAAAAATACTTAAGTAAAAAATGAACAAACAACAAAAACCCCAACAAACCAACAAACCAACCATAAAACAAGAAATCTAACAGATGAGTAGAGCTCATCTGATCCTGAATAAACAAAAGGGGGGATTCAAAAGCTACTACATAAATAAGAAATTCATTTTAGAGAGAAGTAAAAAAAGAAAACATATTGCCCTTATAAGTATATTTAAAACCTAATTAATCCACTGTCATCAAGTTAATTCCAACTCAGAGTGACCTAGAACCAAGCAGAACCGACTCACTGGGGTCTCAAGGCTGGATCCTTGGGGCACAACTGCCATGCTGGTCTCCTGTGGATCAGCTGGTAGGTTTAAACAGCCAACCTTTCAGTTGGTAGTCAAGCACTTAACCACACAGTGCCACAGTCACAAATGTTAAACATGTGCTGCCTTATACATAAAGATAAAACACTGACCAGCTAAGAAGTTATGCTTAATCATTCGATAATAAACTGAATGTGGGAGAAAAGCTGCAAAGATGTTTAGTTATTGTAAAAATAAATTATGACACTTGAAAACACATACAAATAAAAAAGAGAAAGCAAAGTCAAGTCATTATTAGAGCAAAGCAGGAAAAAAAGAACAGAACAGAAAGGTTTAATACTATTTCTTTATCCTAAAATATAACCTAGAATTTTTAAAAAGTAGTTTTTTGTAAAGATTCTTCTTTACAAATATAAACTATAGGCTTAAACTTTGAATACTTAGTTGACCTTTACTAAGTAATGGTAATCGTTATCTAATTCAGCTAAGGTGGTGGGGGCCTTATCAGAGAGCACTATCATCAATGTCAGTAATATTCAGGAAGTGGGGTGGCAATTGAGCTTACAAAGACCATGAAAAGCGTTTTAAATAGGGTCCCACAATTTAAAAGGGAGAAGCCTAGTTTTGGTGTGTAGTTTTTTACCCTGGGTACAATACTTGCAAACATAATTATGATACTGATTTAAGAACACTCAGAGAAAAGGACTGCACAATAGTCAGAATGAATTTGCAAGCCACCGATCTTGCAATGCTAATACAATAGCTGGTTTTTGTTTTTATTGCAGTAATAGAGAGTGAATAACGGGAGCTGTGTAGACAACATTTATCTACATTTTAACAATGCTTTCAGCTCGGTGCTGCACATCATCAGCATGCTGAGAAATTAAGAGGTGAATTGTATAAATGATGTGACAGAGTGAATTACTAGCAGCTTACAGATTGGAAATAAAGGATTAGTATTCTTTCAGATGCAAACAGTATATACACATACTGATTTATCTCAGGTTTCAATTTACAGCTAGACTAACTATATGAAATAAGTGTAGCTCACACATCATCTTCAGGGAAAGCTTACTTTGATAGCATCTAAGTTTCTAGACAATACACAAAGGATAAAAAATGGAAGCAAAATGTAAACAATGACAAAGAGACTAGCTAGTGATTTCCTTTTACCTATAAGTAAGAAGCAAAGGAAGTCTACTGAATAAAAAAAAGAAAACGTTTCTTTCAGAAATAAGTACTATACAGGTAATTTTCCCAGTTGAACTTTTCTTATACATTTGTCTTTTTTTTTTTAACTTTTCTGATGCAAAATCCAAACATTTTCTTTTCCGTTAGCTCAGTTCAATCTGATAAATCCCTATTAGCACTCTCTAGCTTCATTGACTATGCAAAGGCATTTGACCGTGTGGATCATAACAAACTGTGGCTGACTCTGAGAAGAATGGGAATCCCAGAACACTTAATCGCGCTAATGCAAAACCTATACTTGGACCCGGAGGCAGTCGTCAGAACAGAGCAAGGGAACACTGCATGGTTCAAAATTGGGAAGGATGTACGCCAGGAATGCATCCTATCTCCATACCTTTTCAACCTATACACAGAACAGATTATCTGGGTGGCTGGGCTCTATGAGGAGAAATGTGGGGTCAAGACTGGTGGACGATTTATCAGCAATCTGCGTTATGCAGATGACAAAACCCTGCTTGCTGAAACTGAAGAGGACCTGAAGCGCCTGCTGCACAGGGTCAAGGACTGCAGCCTACAATATGGATTGAGGCTCAATGTCAAGAAGACAAAAAGATTCTCACCACTGGACCAATTGGCAGCATCAGGATGGATGGTGAAGAGATTGAGACTGTACACAGCTTTAGTTTGCTTGGATCTGTAGTCAACAGTCTTGGCACCAGCAGCCAGGAAATTAAAAGGCGCATTGCGATGGGAAAGCCTGCTGTTAGGGACCTCTCCAAAGTACTGAAGAGCAATGGTGTCTCTCTGGAGACTAAGGTGCGTTTGATACAGGCCATGCTCTTCGCAATCACTTGTTATGCATCAGAGAGTTGGACAATGACCAAAGAGGATAGAAGGAGAATTGATGCCTTTGAGCTGTGGTGCTGGAGAAGAGTATTGAGAGTACCATGGACTGCTAGAAAAACAAACAGATTCATCCTGGAAAGGGTTAAACTGGGTGGCTCCTTGGAGGCAAGGATTCTGAGGCTCTGTCTAACATACTTTGGACATGTTGTGAGGAGAGACCGGTCCTTGGAGAAGGATGTCATGCTTGGGAGGGTAGAGTGACGGTGCAGGAGAGGAAGGCCCTCTATGAGGTGGATTGATTCAGTGACTGGGATAATCAGGATGGGAGTGTCAGAGACAGTGTGATTGGCACAGGACAGAGCAGACTTTAGGGCTGTTGTACATAGGGTCACTATGAATCACAAGTGACTCGACGGCACATAACAACAACAACAACAACAACAACAGCTTCATTTTGCAGAGTTCACGGAAGCATAGTGAGATAAAGTTTTGTCTTAGAAAAGGAAAATAATGAAACCTATTTATTGCACTGAGTCAGTTGAAACGTAAAGCATCCAAACATGAGAACAAGACAGAAATGTCCCAGAGAGTTTGCAAGGCTGTAATATTCATAGGAATGCAACATGGTTTAAAACTAGAAAAGATGTGCAGCAGGTTGTATCTTTCACCACGTTGTTGTGGTGTACCACTGAGTCGGAACTAGTCCATAGCTGACCCTTTGGTGGGTTTTCTGAGGTGGTTAAGCACATGGGAGGGGACTGGCCATCCTTACCCGTGGAACAGCTGGTGGCCTCGAAATGTGTGCCTTTAGAATTGCAGTGCAGCTTCTAGCCATTAGGCCACCAGGGCTCCCTATCTTTCACTTTATCTATTCAGTTCGCGTGAACAAATAATCCAAGAAGCTGGACTATAAGAGAGTGACATCAAGATGGGATATGCAGCTCTCAGGACCCCGCTTGCAGAAAAAGAAAATGACCTGAAGTACTTATGGAAAACTCACAAAGATCAAAGTCTTCCGTATGGATTACAGCTCAACATAATGAAAACAAGAATCCTCCAGACTGAACACCATGATAGATGAAGAAAAGACTGAGCTTTTCCAGGATTTAATTTCATTTGGATCCACAATCAACACCTATGAAAACAGCAGTCAAGAAAGCAAGAGATCTCCTGCAAACGTGCTGTGAGGGCCGAAGGGCTAAGGAGCAAGCATGTCATTGTAAAGATGAAGTTGCACCTGATCCAAGCCATGGGGCATTCTGTTGCCTCAGATGCATGTGCACGCTGGACAATGACGAAGGAACACCAAAGATGAAGCGATGTCTTTGAACTGTGGTGGTGACACATGACACAGGAAACACCATGGATTGCCGAGAACACCAATAATCCCTCACAGGGAGAAGAGCAGCTGGGTGCTCCTTGGCATCAAGGTTGTGAGGCATCACGTGCTCCGGGTGTGCTGTCAGGAGGGCATGTGTGGACACGATGCTTGGAAAGGTGGAGGGTCAGAAAGCTGAAGGTGGTACCCACGGAGAGGACAGACACAGTAATCGCAACAATGGGTTTGAGCACAGTGGAGACTGAAAGGATCAGTCAAGGCTGCATCTGCCATATGCAGGGTCACCGCATCAGCGTCGGCTCCACGGCACTGGAGCAACAGGAGTTTTGGCAGCAGGCTGTTTCTCCTTTCCCCTCTGAGTCTGCTGCTCGAATTCAATGGCCGGCGTTTAGTTAGCATCCCAGTGCTTAATTACTGTACCACCAGCCTTCCAAATTTTCAACATAATTTAAAATCAACTGCAACTAAATAGCTATTTAACCTTGAATTTAGAAGAATAAAGGGCAAACTGATCATTCATTCATGTAATCTTTCATTCACTGTTTGGAAGACTTGCTATGTGCGAGGTACTATGGGCAGAACAATAATGAACTCAGGCCTTTCCAATTCTGGAATTTACTCTTTATTTATGATAATCAAGTTTTAAAGGTACTAATTAAAGTAGCTCTGCTTCGAAGAATGTTGCTTTGTCATAGTGAAATGGAAAACAGGTAAAGTATAAGGCCAGTTTGACTTTAATGAAAAGTAAAAAGAATAGAATACTGGCAACAGAATTATAGTTTAACTCTCAAGTATCTACAAGCTCTTAAAACTCATGAAGTATCTTTATAAAAGATGCTTAGAACTAATTGAATGAAACATAAAGATTAATCAAACTAGCAATTGTTAATTTATAAATGAGCAGTTCTGAAATATTAAAAGCTAGTTTCTTTAAATAAGGCAAGCATTCAGGATTATGGTGTGTGTGTGTGTTTTTCACAAGAAACCACCTAGCAATGTCAGTATCTGTGGTTATCATCAGTGTCATTCTTTTTCAATTGATTATAAAGCAATGGAGATTTGAATTAATGGGATTAGGCCTATAACTGCTGCAGTGTATCGTCTCTGCGCTGGATGGTAATCAGAACTACACTTGTGATTTATAGTACCACAGTATTTTATAAGGGCCATTATGTTATTAATTAGTTACATTGATCAGAATACCACAGGAGATAACAGCACTGAAATATTATAATTTGCTTAGAGTTCTTCGCATCCCTTAATCTATCCACATGTATTATAGGTTTACCATGAGCAGAACTGTTAGCGAGCTACCATGAACTCCACATGTCAAGATAGGAACTTCAGAGGCGAAAGAGAGAGGAAGGTTCTTAACAGTGGAATCCACTTAAGTTCTTTATGTTGTTGTTGTGCACCATCCAGTCGGAGCTGACCCTGAGCTGATGCTCTGCGGGCTTTCGGAGGCCGTTAATCAGAGGGGAGGAGACTGAACATCCTTCTCCCTCTGGCGGGATTCCTAAGTGCGTACCTCTGGGACTGCAGCCCGGCTTCTTGCCACTAGGCCATCAGAGCTCCCTGATACACCATAAAACTAGTTGATTCAGGAAAAGGGCATAAAGTCAGGATTTCTAGGGAACTAATAGTCAATTACTATCCTTGGTGCCAGCAGTCAGGAAATAAGGAGACACACACACTGCAATGGGAAAGTCTGCAGTCAGGGACTGTTACAAATTATGGAGGAGTAACGATGTCAGTTTGAGGACTAAGATGCTTCTGATTCAGGCCTTGGTCTTTCTGATCACTTGTTATGCATCTGAGAATTGGACAATGAACAAGGGTGACAGAAGAATTGACACCTTTGAGCTGTGATGTTGGAGAAGAGCACTGAACATCCCATGGATGGCCAAGAGAACAAACAGATATGACTTCAAGAGGGTCCAACTGGAGTGTTCTTGGAGGTGAGAATGATGAGGCTTCACCTCACATACTTTGGGCATGTAGTTAGGGAGGGGCTATTCCTAGGAGAAGGATATGATGCTGGGAAGGGTGGAGGGTCGGTGAAGAAAACAAAGACCCTCAACCAGTTCACTGACATGGTGACTGCTGCAGTGGGCTCTTAGGTGTCACGAAGTGTGAGGATGGCGCAGGATAGAACAGGGTTCAGACCTTTGTTCAAAGGGTCACTGTGAGTCTTACTTGACTCAACAGCATCTAACAACAACAATCTTATTATGCCACTATACATTTACATGTATAAATGTAGGGTTCTGCGTTGAAATCTGTCACTTTTTACTTGGACTTGCTTTGTGGGTTGGGCTATGATGAGATGCTGCTGGTAAGCATGTTTGAAAGCTACCATACTCAAACATTCGGATTCCAGCAGGCCTCAGTTTCCAAAGCGTTGCTGAGAGTGCAGTCCACCCCACATTACAATATCGAGAGTTTTTAGATTTAGACAACAAATCTAAAATTGAAATTATTTTTACAAACATTATTAAGGCTACAACTCAGAAATGAAACAGTTACTCAGCTAATTAGGTAGCAAACTAACAAGACTGTCAGTCAAAGCCAATCTTCGACTCAACACAGAGAGCCGATTTGCTGTAAACTCTTACCACATACACAACAGTACACGTGAAGCTAGTGGGAGAGAAGACATTTACACTCACATAAACCACAGGTGGCAAACTACAAGGGGGAGAAAAGTTCATTAGGGAAGACAAAAAAATGGTTTGTATTTAATTACATAACACTTTTTTGCGGGGGGGGATGTTAAATGTTTTTAAGAGAAAAGAACAAAGACATGACCCATAAAAAGTAAGACGGGAAGTTCTTAGTTTAACAGTTACTTCTGACATTTCCGGTTATATTATTCATTAACAGTTGCTTTTTTTTTTTTTTTTGCTTTATTTCTAAATTTGGCTGACAAACAGTGTTTTAGCCATCACTCTTAAAATACCGCCAGAAGTTGAATCTGTTTCTACAATTTATCTGACTTATATCTTTATAGTGAACAAGTTATGCAGATAACTTCTCCATTTCCCAGACGTGTAGCAAGATGCCTATGAATTAACTTGAGGCCGTCAAACATTAGCACACAAGATGTTCAAAGCAGAGTGGCATGGTCACAGTGCAGGTCCACTCTGTGGCCTGAGGTCCCCTTGAATACATCTGACTACACCGCGTGTTCTATCCAGGGGTAGGGAGGACCACGCCTCACCATCCTAACCACCATGGTTGCTGTGGAAACAACAGAAAGAACACATGCTAATACCTTCCTCCTTTCTTCTTCTAGCTTCTTCCTCATTTCTCTCTTTGGCTTTCAATGCTTCATCCGCTTTTGCTAAAAAAACAAAAATAATAACATTTCTACATTAATTTATGCTGATATTGCAAGTGAAAATACAAAGGATAGGGGTGGGTTGTTTTTTTTTTTTTTTTTTGTAATTTTGGTTTTTCCTTCCAAGTAGCTAGAAAAAAAAATAAATAAGGAGGGTGAAAATCTGAACTATTCAAATTAGAGTATGTATTAGGAATGGTTATTTAGGATATTTGCTTAGAATCTTTGATATTTAACGCAGGCTAATCAAGTGTATCAAACAGAAATTCTTTTAAGAATCTAAGTTTAAATGATGGCATTTCAACTGGAAAATTGCTGAGATCTTTTAAAAAAATCATCTGATTTGTCAGTGCAACTGTATACATTTTAAAATTGGAAGGACAATTCTTAAGCTAGAGTTCACATTTTAAATATAAGAAGCTTGTAAGATCCATGGAACAGTTTCAAATTAAGTGGCATATTATTTTATTTTTCATTGCACATCATGGTAGCCGTTCGTTATTCATGTTATGACAGCATTTGGTAAAAGGCTCCTTTTCCCTCTAGAAGCCTCTTCCCTTATTACTTAATTATCTACTAGTTGCTCAACTGCAGGGGTTTTCAAACACTTTCCTACAGATGTTAAAGAAGATTAAAAATATACAGCACAGTAACAAGGGAATATCAATATACTCCGTAAATTAATTAAATTTCTGTTCTAGCACATCATTTATTCCAAAGCATTAACGTCTCAAAGGAGCGATTCTCCTTTATTGCCGTCTCACTGGCTGATGAGTGAACTCAGTGAAAATAAGTCTCTAATAGCATTATAGTTGATGAAACATTAAGTTAAAAAAGTACTGCCTCGTCAGAAGAAAACGAATCAAACCATGCCAGCATTAAACTCTGGATGAGTCTTTATTATAATAATAACAGCAATGTAAACTGTGATTTGAAAAATAAACATACTTACGCCTCAATTTTTTGCTACGTATATTTTTCCTATATAAAGTCAACATACCATTTGGAAGCACAAATTCTGACTCAGAAGGAGAGTTTAAAGAAAATACATGCCACATACATAGTTATTTTTCTTTCAAGTATGATTTTTCTTCCCCATCAATACTGACACTTTCTTAAAATATAAAATTGATATAATGGTGTTATGAAGTGCTATATCCAATTACACAGACATCTGTTTCCATTTACAAGCTTTTATACACACTTAGACTGCATTTAAAGTCATGAAATATTAAAACTTTTATGCCATTCTGTATCATTGCAAGAATCTATTAAATTAGATAATAAAAACAAACCACCAGTAACTCTAAAGACTTTTACTTCATTTACACTTTATTCTCCCTGGTAGAAGGACAAGGATAATAGAAATTCCATTTAAATTCAATTTTGGTTATATGTGTAATTGTAGATATACCCCTTGAGTCATGTAAAATGCTCAGCTTATGTTTCTTTCAAATTATCCCGCTCAGATTCACATTCGACTCCTTACAACCGTCTTCAATATGTATTAGCAGAGCTCATTAGACTGAAATTTAATAATGCAAACATCAGGTGGATTTCAAGAACCTCCATTAACAACGTAAGATGGATTGCTTATATATAGCTCTTGGGCCAACTGGGCACAATTTAAATTCAATAAACTACCCTGCCTAAATCTGATTTATCTATTTCACTATGCGGGTTTGTCCTTTCTTACTGATTTGCTGCTATACATGGACAATTCATTGGAATACTGTTTTATGCTTTTTATTTTTTCAAACTGCAAATGGCTCTAGCACTATGGTTAAGTCTTTTATGTAATTTAGCTTTATGCTGTCAGTCAAGATCACCAAGTATGTTCGTGTGTATGTGTACATGCTGATGTGGGGGTGTGTGTCTTTATCTGTATACAAAATATTTTTATTAATACTGAAATAGCACAGATAATAATTTTAAAAGCATACTTTTGGAAATACTATCAATAGTCAATACATTTTATAAAAATATTATTTGAAGAGAATTCATTTATTCAAATGAAATCATTAGTATAAACTTCTTATTGACTATTAAGGGATTCTAAAAGATATGTCACCCTGGTTGATTTATACTAGTATGATTTAAATGAGAATAAAGAATTTGTAGTCATTCATATGTAATTTAGTTTTTCCTGTCATTTTCACAGTTGGTTAAAGGTAGGTTTTCCATTTTACAAATGGAGATACTGAATCTCATTAGAATCAACTTGACTCATTGTGGAGCCAAAACTGACTCGCAGCTGCCCCTCTGGTGGGTCTTCGGAATCTGTAAATCTGTAAATGACCTTGGAGGAAACTATCCGCCCTTGTCCCCTGAGCTGCTGGTGAACCTGAGCCACCGACCGCCAGCGCCTAGGCGTCAGCATGTGAGTGTCCGCGGACTAGCGCCAGCTGAGGCACTGCATTTCAGCCAGACTCGGTAATCCACCGTCATTTCTCTTTGAATTGATCACGTTTTACCTAAGGTACGTGACTTCCCAGAAGTGCTTACGTTGTCTCGTAACTCTGCATACAACGTGCAATCACTTGCTTTTAGGTGCCATTCAAACCTGTCAGCTGTGCAGAAGGATGGGCAATCTCTTCCCGGGCTACTGACTGGCTCCGAAAACCCGCCTGAGGGTCGCCGATGAGTCGGTCCCAGCTCGCTGGTACAACAACAACAATGTACAACAGGATGAAACACTGCCCCGGACTCACCTCCTCTGTGCGAATCTATCTCACTTCACCAAGTGCGCTGTCTGGGACTGGGCCCTCGTGGTAACATGTCCGAAGTATATGCGAAGTCTGAAAACCTGACTGTTGCAAACTGCCCAGGTGAATCCCTTCTGGGATGCTCCCTTTCCTACCCAACCTGGGCTCCCAGATAGCCATTTCCGTTCCATGGTCACGGTGATGCTTGTTGGGAGGTGTCTATCTGTTGATGCCAACTCTCAGTGGCCCAGGTGTGCAGGCAGAACTGTCCTGTGGATGCTCTAGGCGGAAATGACTACAGGAGGGCCCTCGACTGGCACACCCACAGGGAAGCAGTGCCTCTGCGGTGGCTTTGAGAAGCCAGGCAATCTTTGGTGTGATTTATGGCCTTGGGACCCCAATGGACAGTCAACTAGGAGGTGGTTCGAGCTATAAGACCAAGAGATTTTGATCGCCAGGTTCCCTGAATGAGTTATAAGGAACTCATGCAATATTATTCAAAATGGATGACCCTGGAGAACATTATGCTGAATGAAATATCTCAGTCACAAAAAGACAAATACTGCATAGTGCCACTGTTGTAGAATGGGACTGACACCAGGGTGGGGGTAAGACTGAGAAAAACTGGATAAATTATGTATACTGCATTGAAACAGATGAGGGAGAGAACAGTTTAAAAGTGATATATGATAGCGTATTATGGTTATCATAAGAGTCCAGAATGAAGGCTGCACAGTGGAGTGTACTTGAGGCGGGAGTGGAGGGTGGGGGATTGCATACCAATGAAGGAATTTTTCTTTTACTTTTCAAAGAGGAGAGCGAACCGGGGGGGAGGAGTGGGCAAGAAGAAAAGTGCAGCAATGAATACATGGAAATCCCAAATCTCTGTAAACGTTCATTAAAATGAATAAATTTTTTTTAATAAGTGCCAAATGGTCTGTTAGCAGTCAAAAGTTTAATGAACACACCCTCATGGCTCCCTTCCAAGTTCACTAACATCCTCATGCCCCTGATACTTCAGTTTTACTAATGTTGTTGATTGCTGTCAAGCACGAATCATAGCGACCGTATGAATGAAAGGTCTGAAGCCTTTCTATAACTATCATCATTTAGCAAAGTTCATAGAGTTTCCAGAGACATGTTGTTTAGAAAGCAGATGTCTTATGTGGCCTTTCCTTTTTTCTTTCCAATTTGGGTAAAGAGGCTCGCTACAAGTAAGTGGATGAACACCACTGGTTCTACTGAAAAGCAGTGATACAAGAATCTGCACAGATTTTTCTATGTTACTCCTCCTTAGTCAGCACCGAGATGTGGCACCCAATCTCACACCCTCTAGTTCATTATCTGTTCTTCACTACAAATACCACCACTCCTCACACAGCCCCCTGAACTCCTTTAACCTTCCTCAGCCTTGTGCCTAACCCTTCCAACCTCGGATGTTAATCTTATTTCAGAATGAACAACCATCTGCTTGTCCTTTGGCACTTAATCCTTTTCACGTCCTTCAGTGTTCATTCTCATTCTTGAAGATCCAATCCTCCCTTTTTAATTCTCCATCTATCAATGCATTTAAGGCTTACATCGTCTACAATATCCATTCCTCATTTAACCAAACTGCCATATACTCTTGTTCCACCAGTTTTTCCCTTCACAGCTTTCATATTTTCTTGAAAAACCCCCCAAATACTTTTAAAAAGAATTGCTTAAAAATTCTGTGATAATAAGGCCACTATGAGTTTGAATTGACTCAAGGGCACCACCAAGTGCAAAACGAGGGCTGAAAACCTACTATTTCGCTTTGCCAGCACTCTATCCCTCCTGAAACAATCAAGGGGGGTTGGGAATAATTAACTGAAATGACAAAATTATAGAGAATTTAAAATATAAAGATGACTACGCAATCAAAGATTACCCAGTATTGGAAAATAAACTAGACCCATGTGTGACATAACAACATCACAAACTACAACGGCACAGCTATATCTCACTGTATCACAAACTACAACATTACAACACCACAACTGTATCACACCATATCACAAACTACAACACTACATCACAGCTGTATCACACCATATCACAAACTACAACATTACAACACCACAGCTGTATCATACTCTGTCAAACTACAAGACCACAACGATATCACACCATATCATAAACTACAACACTACAACACCTCAGCTATATCACACTGTATCACAAGCTACAACACTACTATAATGCTACTAGGAAGAAGAATAAAAGTTATCAAGGTAAACAGGACTTTATACAATTAGTGCAAATAGTATCCTTAAAGTGGTTTGAGAGAACACTTATAAAAACATGAAAATGATCATAAAAATGTAACATCACATAGGAGCCTAAAGAGCAGAATGAGGAGAGTCAAAACCAAAACTAAGTAGGTAAGAAAGCTTGCCAGGAAAGCCTACTGAATGTGGTGGAAAAGAACAGAGAGATCAGGATCTAAAAACTCAGAGATGACATAATCATTATCAAAGTTCATTTATGAAATATTTTGTATGTACCTCACATAGCTAATTTTGAAAACTAAATGAAATATAGAGATACATACAGATGGACCGACATGAGGCCCTAACACTGGACATAAGCACAGGGGCATGGGAATCCAGTAGGGTTTTGTCTTTTATACAGGGTTGCTGGGAGTCAGAGAAGGGAGCTTGCGTGGCCTAGTAGTAAAGAGTGGTGCTGCCACACCAAAGGCATGCAGTTCGAACCTGCCAGCTATTCCAGAGCAGACAGACAGGTCGTCTCCTCCTCTGCGTTCACAGTCTCCAGAAACCTGCTGGAGGGTCAGCTAGCTCCGACTCAACGATACACAACAACCACAAGAGACAGAGTGGACTTGGCAACATCCAGTAACAACAGTGCATGCTTTAAAACATTAGACTGAGTCAATTAGATTAAAAAAAGCTCATAATAAAATGCTATTTCTCAAAGAATTCTAAGCATGGATGCTTTATATAGATAAATTTTATTAATGAAGCAATGGACAGCCCAAGAAAGTGAAATTACTCGCCCAAAATTATAATGTTGGTCAAACATATGGCTTGTGAATTCCAATTTAGTGTTCTTTTTTAGCTTATCTGTTACTTATTTATCCAGATATAAGTAACAACCAAAATATAGAAAAAATAAGCCTCTTCACACATGCATTACTGTTCTATCAAAAAGGTTTTTACTTGAAGATACTTTATTCAAAATAAAATTAAAAATTAAAGAAGCATCTGTTTTTTCATACCAGTCACTGGCATATAATTATTTGCTTTTCCATATAGAAGGTGGTATTAGAAAATTATAGCTAGTATATCCTTCTTGGAATGCCTCATGAGTAATCTCATGAGCAACTGGGTCTGGCAGGATGTAGTAATCCTGAGATTCTGTCTCCATCGTTCAAAACACAATAGCTCACTTATAACTGGACCAGGAGGCTGCTGTGTGAACAGTGCAGGGGAACACTACATTGTTTAAATTAAGAAGGGAGTGTATCAAGGTTGTATTATCTCTCCATACTTATTCAATCTGTATACTGAGCAAATTATTCGAGAAGGTGGACTCTATGAAGAGGAATGCAGCATCAAGATTGGAGGGAGACTCATCAATAACCTGCATTATGCAGAGGACACAACCTTGCTTGCTGAAAGTGAAGAGGACTTGGAGCACTTGCTGCAGAAGATCAAGGAATGCAGCCTTTGGTATGGACTGCATCTCAGTGTCAAGGAAACAAAGATACCACCGAACAGATAGGCAACATCATGATGAATGGAGAGATTGAAATTGTCAACAACTTCATCTTACTTGGATCCATAATTAATACTCTTGGTACCAGCAGTCATGAAATAAGGAGACACACTGCACTGAGAAAGTCTGCAAATCAGGGACCTCTTCAATTTTGAGGAGTAACGATGTCAGTTTGAGGATCAAGGTGCATCTGACTCAGGCCATAGTCTTTCTGATTACTTGCCTTTCTGATTACTTTCTGATTACTTGATGCCTTTGAGGTGTGGTGTTAGAGAAGAGAACCGAACATCTCATGGACGGCTAAGATAACAGATGTGTATAGGAGAGGGTGCAGTTGGAGGGCTCTTTGAGGCAAGAACGATCAGGTTTCGCTTCACATACTTTGGACATGTTGCTATGAGGGGTTATTCCTTGGAGAAGGACATGATGCTGGGAAGGGTAAAGGGTCAGTGTAGGAGGGGAAGACCCTCGACCAGATGGACTGACAAAGTAACTGCTGCAATGGGCTCTTGCGTATTAGGAAGTGTGAGGAGGCACAGGACAGAACAGGGTTCAGATCTTTTGCTGGATTCACCGGCACCCAACAACAGTTCACTCCAAGGAGAAAGGTAACCAGTGATGTTATACATAGTTGGTGGTGCCATTCTGATTCCAAAGTGTCACAACAATCACGGGGCCGCTGGAAAGTAAGCACTGCAGTGGATGACAGTGAAAAGGGACTCAAAAAGGCAGGTGTTATTAGCGTGAATGCCTTGTGTTCGTGACACAGACAATGTGCAGAGAGAAATAAAGGAGTGCTTACATTTAGGATTTAATTTCCTTTGAAGTGCCAAGTAAATGGTTACAGTCACTTTACTTTTAACCAAGCAGAAGGAAGAGTAGACAGGCGTGCAGTCTCGGCCGGCTTCGGCAGGGTGTTTCTCTAGGTCTTAATGGACAGGATGCCTACCAGGGGAGACAGACATAGAGGGGGAAATACTGACGAGAGGTTCCAATCTTAACAGACCATGTGGTAGCAAGCAGTACTGCTGCTTTGTCCACGGATATTCTTAATGGCTTAGGAAGTAAAAAAGGGGGCCGTGGCTGGTCAGTGCCATCAGGTTAACCACTGTGTATGTCAACCCTGTGGAGGACTGAGCGCCAGCCAGTGTAATCCTCAGGTCCCTAATCTGCTCCGGCCCACTGTGTGTCAGTCCATCGCGCAGAGGGCCATCTTCTTTCTCTCAGACCCTCCTCTTTCCCAAGGACTGGCCTCTCCTGAAAACATGCCCAAAGTATACGAAACAAAAGGAGGGCGAAGTCTTTATTAGTATGTAGCAAACAGCTTTTTTATTAGCTAAAAAAAAAAAAGCTTTATAAGAAAACTTATAGGGAAAAATTGTGTAACTTTGTATTAATTAAAGGGAACATGTGATCAAGAGGCAATGATGGTGAAGCAGGAAGTACAGGCTGCTCTGAAGGACTTGGTAAAAAACAAAGCCCCAGGAATTGATGGAATAACAATTGATGTATTTCAACAACCAGATGCTGCCCTGGATGTGTTCATCATGTTGTGCCAAGAAATCTGGAGGATAACTACTTGGGCCAACTGAATGGAAGAGATCCATATTTATTCCCATTCCAAAAAAAAGGTGACCTGACAGAGTGTGGAAATGATTGAACAATATCACTAATATCATACACTAGCAAAATCCTACCGCAGATATTATTACCAATATCAGATGGATCTTGGCAGAAAGCAAAAAGGACCAGAGAAACGTCGATTTGTGTTTCATTGACTATGCAAAGACATTTCACTGTTTGGATCACAACAAATTGTGGCTAACCTTGAGGGAAACAGGAATTCCAGAACACTTTATTGTACTTATGTGAAATCTATACTTGGACCATGAAGCAGTACTCAGAACACAGCAAGGAAACATTGAATGGTTTAAAATCATGAAAGAAGTGTGTCAGGGATGCAACCTGTCTCCATACCTTTTAAATCTATATGAAGAACAGATCATCAGGAGGCTGGCCTTTATGAGGAGGAATGTACCATCAGGATTGGAGGAAGACTCATCAACAGCTTACAGTATGCAGATGACACAACCCTGCTTGCTGAAATTGAAGAAGACCTGAACTGCTTGTTGCAGAAGGTCACGGACTGTAGTCTTCAATATGGATTGGAACTCAACATCAAGAAGACAAAGATTCTCACTATTGGGCCAATCAACAGTGCCATGATGGATGGAAAACAGATTGAGGTTGTTAACAATTTTCGCTTGCTCGGATCCACAATCAACATTCTTAGCACTAGCAGTCAGGATATCAAAAGATGAATTGCCTTAGGAAAATTTGCTGTCAGGAACCTCTCCAGAGTGCTGAAAAAGCAACGATGTCAGTCTAAAAACTAAGGTGCACCTAATCCGGGCCATGATCATCGCAATTTTTTGCTATTCATCAGAGAGCTGGACAATGACTAAGGATGACAGAAGAAGAATTGATGCCTTTGAATTATGGTGCTGGAGAAGAGTCTTGAACATACCATGGACTGTCAAGAAAACAAATAGGTTATGGAGAGGGTAAAACCAACTTTCTCCTTGGAAGCGAGGATTTTTTTTTTTCCAATGAACTTTTTTATTATTAGAAGTCCATTTACTTGAGACCCTGATAGAAAAGGAGTTTTCATGATTATCAGCAATGCTTTAAGAAATCTCTTTTTAACAACAGTCTTACTGGATGGCTTGGTGGTTTGTAGGAAATCTATGTAGATAATCCCCAAAACCAAATTAACCACCCTCCAGTCGATTCTGACTCAGCAATCCTTCACTGAGTTTCTGAGATTGTGAGAAGATTGTGGGCTGGTTGATGGGCTTGGATTGCTGGCCTTTAGGTTATCAGGCCAGTACTCCACACATTGCACCACCAGAGCTCTTTATGCAGTCAGCCAGTAACACTTCGGTATTAAAAGGTTCCCCCATTATTTGTGATGATACTGTATGAGTTTATATATATTTCTCATTTCAGTATCTAACATTTTATTCTGTTTCTTCTGGTGACCTAGAATTAGTCTTTAATAGCTACTAAGTACTTTCTAGAATCTTGCTAATAATTTTCCCTGCCTTTTTTTTCCATATTTTTTAAAATAATTTTAATGAGCATTTACAGAGATTGTGGATTTCCATTCATCCATTGTTGCACTTCTCTCCCTGCCCAGCCCTGCCCCCACCACCCAGTTTGCTCCTCTCTTTCAAAAGTAAAAGAAACACTCCCTCCCTGGGACACAATCCCCCCACACACCTCCCACCGCCCCAAGTACATTCCACTATGCAACCTTAATTGTGGACTCTTGTGATAACCATAATACCCTATCATACATTGCTTTTAAATTATTCACTCCCTCATCTGTTTCAGTGCAGTATACACAATTTATCCAGCTTTTCTCAGTCTTACCCCAACCCTGATATCAGTCCTATTTTACAACAGTGGCACCAGCGAGGATTTTGAAGCTCCGTTTCACATACTTTGGGTACGTGGCCAGGACAGACTGGTCCTTGGAGAAAGACATTATGCTCAGAAGGGTGGAGGGACAGTGCAGGAAAGGAAGACCCCAGATGAGATGGACTGATACAGTGACTAGGGCAATGGAGGTTGGTGTGTCAGAATTAGTGCGACTGGCTCAGGACAGGGCAGGGTTCAGGGCTGCTGTACACAGGTCATTATGGATTGCAGGCAACTTGATGGCACATAACAACAACAAGTACAACACATACTTCATGTGTGTACCATCAAATTGGATCTGACAGGTACAGGAGGCGATTTGCCCTCTTTCTCCAGCACAGCATCTGGTGGATTCAAACTATGTACCTCTGGGACTACAGTACAGCTTCTTGCCACTAGGCCACCAGAGCTCCCTTATCAACACATACTTTAACGTAATTATTTAGAATTTAACAACTTACTTTAAGAAGCAGCAAATTTTTGAAATCAAGTATATGGAATAACTAGAAACATCAGAACTTACAACTTGGTTATTTATATACTTTAAAACAGCAAACCTCAAAGGATTTTTTAAAGTCATAGCTTTAATGAAACTCAGCAGTCAGGGAGGAAAGTAGGACAAAACCTAAAGATTGTATTAGTTAAGAAATAATTTCATGGATAAAAGAATTAATTTATAAGAATTAAAATTATAATCCATGTTTCTAAAAAGCAATGGAAAAAAATCCCAATCCTTAAGGTTTCTGAACATATTTTTGCTGCGTTTTCTCTGTAATTTATACAGTTATTTAGACCTCAGCTTGGCAGATGACCTAACGCAAACTCTCAAAATGTCGTTGCTCTCGTCAGAACCTCCTCACACGTGACCGCAGGCAGGTTTGGAGGCTGTAAACCACCGGGGAGGAGGGTGCCCAACTTTGTCCCCCAGGGCAGCGGGTGGACTCACACCACCTGACAGGGCCACTTTTGGGTTAGAAAGGCAAGCTAACATGGTGTCAAACTGCCTTTTTTTGTGTGTGTGAGAAAAGTTTGTATTTAGAATTAGCCCTCTGTACTCAGTTTAGATGATCCCAATTTTGTTGGCAACATCCCAGTCAGGAGCAAGCTGAACACAGGCCTTCTTCTCTCCATCAGGCCTAATCCAAGTGCTGACCTTGGCCACATCAATGTCACAGAGCTTCTTTACAGATGGTTTAATTTGGTGCTTGTTGGCCTTGACATCGACAATGAACACAAGTGTGTTGTTATCGTCTATCTTCTTCACGGCTGACTCAGTGGTCAGGGGAATTTGATGATGGCATAGTGGTCAAGCGTGTTTCTCCTGGAGGTGCAAAGCTCACACATGAACGTTGCGGTTGCTTCAGCATACTTAACGATGCTGTGATAGTCATCACACTATCAGGACTATGAACATAGTGACTGCACCAGGGGCTTCATGTGTCAGAGATGACGAAGATGATGCAGGACAGGAGAGTGTCTGGTCTGTGTTCACAGGTCACTGTGAGTCGTACTTGACTCCATGGCACATAACAACAAGATAACCTGTTATTTAAAAAGACTTTTCTCTTTTGTTTTTGAGATTTTTAAAAATTTTTTATACTTATTTCTTTACAAAGTTTATATAAACGTTTTTTCAACCCATTTTTCCTATTTCCTTCACCCTCCCATCAATTTGTGTGAACCTACAATTAACAACCCCCCCCAGTCCCGCCCATCCTCAATCCTCTGAAAGTTTCTATTTGGAAACACAAGGGCTACTAATCTCAAAGTATAATTATTCTGGAGTTTGGATATGATTTTGTACTATCACATGCTTTGTTAGCTCAAGAGATAATTATATTTATTTCTGAAAGCTATTAATAATAGCAATCAATGCCTGGTGGTAATAGGAATACACTGAGTCAATGAAGATGAAAAATGAAAACTATGAAATGATATTTCTGGCGGCTTAGTGGTAAGAAGTTGCACTGCCAATCCAAGGCAGGCAGTTCAAATCTACCTGTTGTTCAATGGAGTATTATGGGTAATTTACTCCTGTGTGATTAATTTTCGCTGAAAACCTTCAGCAGGGTCAGGTACGGGTGAGTCCTGACTCACTGTAGCTGGTGTTGTTTTATGTGCTGTCAAGTTGACTGTGACCTAGTGATCCTTGAACAATGGCTCTGAAGTTTGCTGTATCCTGAGCCAACCTCACCATCTCTGACCTATTAGCCCCTAGACCCATAGTCAGTGTGTCAATCTATGTCATTCAGGTTCTTCTTGGTCTGAGCTGAACCTCTATCCTTCCGAGTATGATGTCCTTCTCTAAGGCTGGTCCCTCCTGGCCATGTGTCAAGTATATGAGACAGAGCTTCAAAATTCTTACCTTCAAGGAGCAACCTGCTTTCACCCTCTCTAGGACAGACCTGTTTGTTTTCTTGGTGTTCCATGGAATATTCAATAACCTTCCCTAGCACCACAACTCATCGATTTTTCTTCTATCATCCTTAGTCACTGTCCAGCTCTCTGGTCTTTGCAAGTAATTGTGAAGTCCATGGACCAGAGCAGGCAAACTTTAGTCTCTAGACTGACATCATTCACTCTTGGTAACTTCGGAGAGACTTCCCAATACAATTCATTTTTTGATTTCCTGATTGCTGGTGCCAAGAATGTTGACTGTTGAGCCGAGCAAGCATTTGAAATTGTTAACAACCTCAATCTCTTCTCCATCTATCATGTGCACAAGTCCTTGTTTCTATTTTTTAGTATTAATACAAGAGTATAAATATTTAGAACATACTGTATGATTTGAGCTTGTTTGCATTTTGTCAACGTTGTTTTTTCAGACTTTGTGACAGATCACAAAGTGGCAAACTCATCTATCACTACTTTATCCAGTGTCACATCTTCTGGATTTCCTCCTAAGTCTTACATTCCGCAGGTGATTTTAAAGAGTATCCACACTTGCAAGCATTTCCTTAATGTGCTTTTCCTTTTATGCTGTCTATGCCATTTATAAGAAAAAGCTTTGGTTCTCTATTTCACTGGTGAATGGTACACTAAGTACGTCCAACAGGCACGCAGATCTGATGTTGCTCTATGGAGTATTACCTAACCTCTTCACTTGAATAGGTGTTTCTCTTGCCCACATCCCTGCTGGAATCCATAAACATTCCAATGGCAAGGAAGAAATAAGTCTTCAGTTAGCATTTCCAAAGAAAAACTGACAGCACTCTTCCCTAAAAAAAACCAAACAAACAAACTGAAAATTGCTATAGCTTTTTAATGCTTGTATTTCTCTTCTTCAGTTTTGTTGATGCCTCATGCTTACCCCACAAAACCTGCTTGCTTATGGCAATTAAGATGCCACTTAGCAAAGCATACCAACAAATGGTGAAAATTTGAAAATAGAATAGCATTGGAATAAAGAACTGCTGTGATGTTTAGTTTCTTAATTAAGAGTTGTACTAGATTTTTTTCCTTCTTACAGAATGCTGATACGGAAAACAAAAATAACTCCATCATTCTGTGATCCTCTGATTTATTGCACATCCATCAACCTGATGTCAATCGTTCATTCCAAGAAGGATGTTTCAGCATTCCAGAAAAACTCTGGAGTTTGGACCGACAGAGTTTTTGCCTCTGAAAGGAATCCTATCTCTGCCTTCACTGAGTGGTTTGCCATAAATGCTTATTCTTTTCAGCAACTCCACAGACTTTATCAATACGTATTTTTAAAAAGTAACTAAAGGCAAGCATTTCCCTTAATAATAATGAATATCCAGAAAGGACGGTATTTAAATATGTATGTCAGTAATTGATGCATGCACTGCAATAATTTTCTACATTTAAAAAGTTGTCATCTTTCTTTTCCTAATTTTTACTGTCTTGTACATTACTTTTACCGTCTAATATTTACCTTTTCCTAATTTTTACTGTCTTGTATATTACTTTTGCTGTCTCTCTAAGACTTACCTTTTTCTTAAAGAGCAGAATTATGTATTTTTATTTATATATTTTCCTTTCTTGCCTTTAATTCCTGAAAGGAAATACACACATATCCAGGCTTACTGTGTGTTAAGTATTCACTCACAGTGCCAAGTATTTCTATTTTGTTGTTGTTGTATACTGACTGTTGAGTTGGAACTGACCCAAAGCTGATCCTCTAATGAGTTTCCACAGACAGCGAGTCATATGAGAGGTACAGTTACTTCTTACTTTACTAAAAATATTTCAGAGAGGCTTATGGTTTGCTCAAGGTTACATAACTGCTGTTGATGTGTACCTTCACGTCGTAATTGACTCACACATAGTGGATTCTGTGGATTCT